>NC_135617.1:47695909-47998939 GCF_053574225.1 Canis aureus | reverse complement strand
GGCATTTTTTAAAAAAAGATTTTATTTATTCATGAGAGAGAGAGAGAGGCAGAGGGAGAAGCAGGCTCCATGCAGGGAACCCTATGTGGGACGTGATCCTCCAGGATCACGCGCTGAGCCAAAGGCAGACACTTAACCACTGAGCCACCAAGGCATCCTGTTTAAGGCATTTTTTGATGATTCCACTGACTTTTAAATTTCTGTTCTTGAGTTTCTTGTCTGTTTCTCTTTTTCACAAGTCACTTTTTATAGTTTCCCATTCATACAACTATCATCACATTTGCCTTTTAACATACAGATAATAACATAGTTGTTATCTGTACACTTTCAGTCTTTTTTTCTTGTTTTTGCTCATGAAGTGATATTTTAATGTGGACTTTATTATAAAATACAGTATGCTTGATATTGTATTTGAGGATGAGTTTGTAGGAATCCTTTGAGGTATACTGGAATGTGCTTTACTTCAGAGAAAAGATTTGAGTTTGCTTCTACCAGGTGTCTGGGGTATTTGACTCAGAGACCACCTTACAAGTTCAGGGCTTGGGATTTCACAGATGACATTTGAGCAGTGGGATCTCTTGTTAGATACTCCACTTTCATTTGAACTTGAGTTTATATATATTAATCTGTGCTTTAAAGAAGATGCTTTTATTTATTTATTTATTTATTTATTTATTTATTTATTGACTGACTGTTTATTTGAGAGAGCATGTGCACGAGCTGGGGGAGGGGCAGAGGGAGTGAGGGAGTCTGGGAAAGGGAAAAGTAGCCTCCCCAATGAGCAGCGAGCCAGATGCTGGACTCAATCCCAGGACCCTGGGATCATGATCTGAGGCGAAGGCAGACTCGTAACCAACTGAGCCACCCAGGCGCCCCCACCTGCCCTTTTCTAAATAGGAATGTTTACCATGGTCATTCTGCCACTGTTATCACACTATTGAGTGTATGTGGTGTGTGTGTGTGTGTGGGTGTGTGTGTGTAAGTGGAGAGGGTACTTTATCTTTAACAAGAGCTTTATCGTCTTCTAATATAGGGACTATCAAGCATTATCCACAGATGCTGGCTGAACTTTGAGATTAATGCCCATTACTTTATAGAACTTTTAGATTGTCTCAATTGTGATAGGAGTGAATGTATTTTGTAGCATAAGTTCAGTTAACTGTAAATTGGTGACTAGGAGAATGGATTGCAGTAATCATTGATACTGTTCACAAGTAAATTTGGGTTCTCTTTTTTCTGGCAAAGTAGAATTCTACTTCTTGGCTCCTTTGAAAATAGCATGCTTATATGATATGCTTTTGTCAATGACATGTGAGTGGAATTGACCTGTGTAACTCTTAGGAAGAACCAGTTTGCCATTCATGTTCCTTCTATCATGTAGGAGATTGGAGCCTCCCTAAGCCATCTGGTTGCTTGGTGAGAAGCACTGGTGGTGAAACATTCCTCCTTCCTGCTGCTGCTGCTTCACTGCCCACGTGGACATGCAGAAAAGCAGAAAATACCATTATTTTTGTTAAGCCACTAAAAGTTTTAAAATTTGTTATTGCACCATAACCTAGCCAATCCCAGCTAATGTAGAATACTATAAAAGTGATCAGGAAAGCTACAACGGCTGTTGATTATCTTGACAATTAGAAAAGAGTAGACTTTTAATTTATTTTTATTTTTGTCACTTATGTGATTATTGTCCATTGTTTTGCTTTTATTTTTTTTATTTTATTTTTATTTTTATTTATTTATTTTTTTAAAATTTATGATAGTCACAGAGAGAGAGAGAGAGGCAAAGACACAGGCAGAGGGAGTGCAGGCTCCATGCACCGGGAGCCCGACGTGGGATTCGATCCTGGGTCTCCAGGATCGCGCCCTGGGCCAAAGGCAGGCGCCAAACCGCTGCGCCACCCAGGGATCCCCATTGTTTTGCTTTTAGATTACTAGTATGTACATCCTACTACTACCTGGGGTTTTTTTTTTTTTGAGAGTAACCTGGGTATTAAATGATATAAATATATTCTCAGTGTTTATTTTATACTTTATCTTCATTTACAGATTTTTTTTCTTTTTCTCTGTAGAATTTTGAAATTTTTTCTAGTCAGATCAATATTTTTATTTTTAAAGATGTAATCGGTCTGAGATAGTAGATCTATAGGCATTCCTATAGAAAAGCTGATGTTTTAAGTTTGAAGTTGTTTTATATGGCTAGAAAATTTAGAAATAGTTAAACCACTTTTAATTGCAAATACGTATTTTAATAAATTAGATTATGGTCCTTTTTAGTTTATATTAACCTGAGTTTTTATTATAATTTCTTTCCTACTGCAATGCCTTTTGTGTGTTTTGTTGTTGTTGTTGTTATTGTTCTTTTGGTATATGTTCTCAGAAATTGGCAGAGCAGAAATTTGTAAGTTTATTGAAATTAACTTTTCTTTCATATTTTGGCTTTCTTAATTATAGTAATGATTTGAGATACCAGGATTTTAACATTTTTATAAAAGTGAAGAATCCTTACTAGAACAGGAAAGTATTTTATTGGAACTGAATGAAGACTTTTAATTTCTTTGTTTTACAGAACTTTAATTTTTTAAACAATATAAAATATATTTCCTTTCAGATAAGTGATGATGAGAAGAGTCTCCGAGAACAGGAGATTCTTGCTTCATCACCCAGTTTGTGTGGGTCTAAGTTGGATTTGGATTCGGAGTCAGTTTATAAGGTATGTAAACTTTTAAAATACTTCCTAGGTTTTGTTAAATATAATGTTGAGCTTTATATGCATATGTATTTAACCCAGTCATATGGCATCTGGCCACTACAGCTTCTCCCTTTGCTGTGTAGAATTCATCTTCACCCCCCTGAGGGTGTGTGCTAACATCCTGTGCTGGGCTGTCCTACATAGCCTACATACCCTTCTAACCTTGTTTGGACTCTGACCCCACCAAAGCAGGCCATTTTCTTAAAGGAATACTCTCCTCACAATATTTAGGCTTCCACACCATGCTGAGCTGCCCCTGCAGGGATATTCTCTTCACCCGTTGGGCTTTAACACCTTATTCTGGATCACTGCTCTGTGTGATAGCCTTTTTCACCACTCTTGAGCCCTGATGCCATGCTTAGACTGTCTTCCTCACCTAGGCTCTTTCTTACTCCATTTGCGCTCTTTCACTGTCTGCCTCTTTGCTTTCCTCTGGCAAGACCTTCTTGGACCTACTCAGGTGCTGGCATCTTGAAGTCGGCCATCTCTGCTGCCTGCCCTCTTTTCCTCAGCACAGATAGCTAATTTGCTTGAACAAACTGAAAGCTTTTGGACTGAGTAATTCCAGAAGGGGAAGGGGAAGAGCGGAAATTAATTTTAAAATTTGATAGCTGTAACCCCATAATTTCCTTTGAAAAGGATGTACTGGTTATTGTTGGTGAGTGCCAGTAGTTTAAATTCCTGCTTCAAATTAGCTCCTAAGCTGCTCTATTTCTCCCATTTAGGCCATCATTCAGTCAGTTTCCCAAACTTAGAATATGGGAATCAATATTTATTCTTCCTACACCACACATTTCCCATTACTCTGCCTTTACACCATTTTTTGCTCCTGCTTGGGCATTTTTATGTCCACTGTGGCCACCTTAATAAGCTAGAATCATGGAATATCAGAGCTAAGAACCCCTAAGGGCCATTTATTCCATCTCTCTCCCTTTCCCTCCTGAAATTTAGAAGCATTCACTAAATGTATAGAAATCATAAGTCTGGTCAGTCACAGAGTTTGAACTAAGAACTTATGTTTCCAAACTATCCCCACCTCTTGCCTGGATCATTGAAATAAAACCTCTCTCCTCCTCCTCTAATATGTTCTGTATGACTGTTCTTTGGTGCTGTGTCATACACATACCACCCTGTAGAGCTGTTTGACTTTCCATGTTTGTCTGTCTTGTTTTCTCAACTAAGTGATGAACTTCTTTAGGACTGTGTTGTAGTCCTAGAAATCTGTTAAAAAAAAAAAAAGATCTGTTTATTATTCGAGGGAGAGAGAGAGTGCCTGAGTTGGGGGATGGCAGAGGGGGAGAGTCTAAGCATACTTTCCATTGAGTGCAGACCCTGACTCAGGGCTTGATCCCATGACCCATGAGCTCACAACCTGAGCTGAAGCCAAGAGCTGGATACTTAATCAACTGTGCCACCTATATGCTACTTAGGCATGTAGATTTAACTCCTCTTTAAACCTTGGGTGACTAGGCAGTTTGGGTATCATTTCTTTCACCTAATTTTTTTACTTCATTTTTAAAAAGAACTATAATGGAGAGTGAGGATGATTTTCAGTTTACTCATACCATATTCTCATATCATTAAAATTTTAGAATAGTTCTTAGGATTTTAAAAAATGCAAGTGAAGTATTATGTTTTTCAAATGATATTTACTGGTAAGTACTTCATTAGTGGAACTGAACATTTATTATTTCCGTTTCTTGGTGTTGAGATTAGCTTGTCCAGTGTATTTTTCTAGTGAAAGAATGGAAACAGATGAAGAAGTTTAGAATTACTTTACTAGTAATTTTCAGCACTGAACATATTATATACACATAATTGGTGCAGAATAAAATTGTGGGATATGTTATATGAGGGGAATGCAATATGCTTAGATGGCTTGAATTGAGAGTTTAAAATCCCGAAGATTATAATTTGTAAATTCATGAGTTAAGAATAAAAATATATAAAAAAAAGAATAAAAATAATGCATTTGAACTTGGCTTATATTTTTCAAAGCATCTACTCTGAAATTAGCACATTTTTAGACTGGCATTTTCCCAATATTTATTATTCAGTTTTAAGGAATATGAGCTGTTTTGTTTTTGTTTTTTTGATCTGCTGGAACAGATTAAATTCTCTAGGAAGAATTTTGTTTAGACTTAGTACATAAGATTTAGAAAAATTTCATGATAGGTACTGACTTATTTTCCCTGTTTCACTGTGAATTCAGATCCCTTTTGCTGATGCTCTGGATTTGTTCCGAGGAAGGAAAGTCTATTTGGAAGGTGGCTTTGCTTATGTACCACTTAGAGACATTGTGGCAATCGTCCTGAATGAATTCAGAGCCAAACTGTCCAAGGCATTGGCAGTAGGTATTTCACTTTATTTCTGAACTTTATTTTCACATACTCACATTTTCAATTATATACTCTTGGTAATTTTGTCCTGCACTTCTTAAGAAATAGGTTAATTTTTATAGTGATAATTGAATACTTATGATGTTGTACTGGTAATTATAGAACCACTAAGTTTTTATTTGTTACTGCCCATCGTTAGTTTTTTAATTTTTCTTTCTTATAGTAAAACTAATAGTGAACTGATTAATTTTGTGAGATGCTTCTGTGGGTCATGTCTTCAAGGTTGTGCCTTTTTCCTTGGAAATGATATTATATAAGGCCCTTCACAATTGCTTTTGCCTATGATGTGTATGACCCCTAGATTTCTGTCTAAATTGGTATTTTGTATCTGTAGAGGGTGATGTAGAAGAAAGTCTTTATATTAAGTAATAAAAATGGTGATATAGTAGTGCTGCAATAAATAATCTGCTGAGTGAAAGTGGTGGTAGCTGTTTGAATAAATAATATGATCAGTGCTTTTCAGTGGTTTTTTTGGAAGTATTACACTTCAGTGATAATATCTTAAAAATACATGTTTTAGGTAGGTTTGAACTCCCACATTTAACATTAATGAACTGATCATCCAGACAGAAAATCAGTAAGGAAACAGTAGCTTTGACTGATACAGTGAACCAGATGGATCTAACAGAAACATTCAGAAACATTCTATCCCCAAAGAGAAGAATACAAATTCTTTTCAAGTGCACATGGGACATTCTTTAGAAAGATCACCTTAGGTCACAAAACAAGTTTCAGCAAATTCAAAAAGAATTCCTATCATGCTCTTTTGCAACCACAAAGTATGAAACTAGAAATCAGTCACAAGAAAACTTCGGAAAGAGCACAAATACGTAGAGGTTAAACAACATGCTGCTAAATAATGAATGGGCCTTGGTTAAGAAGTCAAAGAAAAAAATCAAATGATACATGGAAACAAATGAAAATACAATGCCAAAATTTTGGAGATGCAGCAAAAGCAGTTCTAAGAGGGAGGATAATAGCAATACAGGCCTTCCTTAAGAAGCAAGGAAGATCACAAATAACCTAACCGTACACCTAGAGGAGCTGGAAAAAGAACAAGCAAAGCTCAAAGCCAGTAGAAGAAAGGAAATAATAAAGATTAGAATAGAAATAAATGACATAGAGACTGAAGAAAAAGTATAATAGATCAATGAAACCAGGAGTTGGTTCTTTGAAAAGATAATAAAATTGATAATCCTTTAGTTTATGAAAAAAAGGACTCCTATAAAATCAGAAATGAAGGAGAAGAAATAACAGCTTACACCACAGAAATATAAAGGATTATAAAAGAATATTATGAAAAATTATATTCCAGCAAATTGGACAGCCAAGAAGAAATAGATGATTTTTTAGAAATATTTAGCCCACCAAAACTGAATCAGGAAGAAAAAGAAAATTTGAGCAGACTGATTACTAGCAAAGAAATTGAATAGTAATCAATAAACTTCCAACAAACAAAAGTCCAGGAGCAGATGGCTTCACAGGCAAATACTACCAAATATTTAAAGAAGAGTTAATACTTGTTCTTCTCAAACTATTCCAAAAATTAGAAGGTGAGGGAAAACTTCAAGATTCATTTTATGAGGTCAGCATTACCCTGATACCAAAATATACCTCAAAAAAGAACTATAGGCTAGTATCTGATGAACATAGATGCAGAAATCTTCAACAAAATATTAGTAAACTGAATCCAACAATCCATTAAAATCCATGATCAAGAAGGATTTCTACCAGGCATTCAAGGGTGGTTCAATATTCACAAACTGATCGATGTGATAAATCACATCAACAAGAGAGTAAACACCTTATGATCATTTCAGTAGATGTAGAAAAAGCACTTGACAAAGTGCAACATCTATTCATGATAAAAACTCAACAAAATAGTTTTAGGGGGAACTTACCTCAACATAATAAAGGCCTATGTGAAAAACACGAAGCTAACATCACACTCCATGGTGAAAAACTGAGAGGTTTTCCCCTAAGATCAAGAAGGAGTTGGAGATTCCTGAGTGGCTCAGCGGTTTAGAGCCTGCCTTCGGCTCAGGGCATGATGCTGGAGTCCTGGGATTGAGTCCCACATCGGGCTCCCTGCATGGAGCCTGCTTCCCCCCTCTGCCTGTGTCTTTGCCTCTCTCTCTTTCTCTCTCTCTCTGTCTCTGTCTCTTGTGAATAAACAAAATCTTTAAAAAAAATAAAAAGGAAGAGTCAAGGATGTCCACTCTCTTGTCTTTATCCAATGGATTACTGAGTCTTAACACAGCAGTCAGACAAGAAAAAAAAAATTAAAAGGCATTCAGATCGGTAAGGAAGAAGATAAACTTTCACTGTTTACAGATGACATGATACTATATATAGAAAATCCAAAAGACTCCACTAAAAACTATTAGAACTGACAAATGAGTTCAGTAAAGTCACAGGTTACACAATTAATATTCAGAAATCTTGCATTTCTCTACACTAATAATGAAGTAGCAGAGAAATGAAGAAAACAGTTCTGTTTATAATTGCCCTGAATTGTTGATATAGTTGAATTATACATAATTCGGTAACTCCAGCAGTAATAAAAATTATACCAGAAAATATACTTTTTAACTCCAAAGGAAAGATTGGCCTATACTTCTATCTGTAATCAATATAGCTTAAAAGAGCCATATCACATAACCTTGAAGTTCTGAATCAAGTACCAAAAAAAGGTACTTGAAAAGAACATGTAAATTGAATACAATGCTTAGAAGTAAACTTAACCAAGGAAGTGAAAGACCTGTATTGCAAACTATAAAACACTGATGAAAGAAATTGAAGATGACACTAACAAAGGGAAAGATACTCCATGTTCTTGGGTTGGGAGAGCCAATATTATTGGGAGAGCCAATATTGGGTTGGAGAGCCAATAAAACGTCCATACTGCCCAAAGCAATCTACAGATACAATGCAGTCCCTATCAAAATACCAAGTGTTTTTCACAGAACTGAAACAAATAATCTTAAGATTTGTATAGAACCACAGAAGAGCCCAAATAGCCAAAGCACTCTTGAAAAAGAACAAAACAATCTCAGATTTTAAGATATATTATAAAGCTGAAGTAATCAGAATGGTTCTGGCACAAAAAATAGAAACACAGATCAATGGAACAGAATAGAGAGTTCAGAAATAAACTCATACTTCGGTGATCAAACTCCTACTTTGGTGATCAATTAATCTATGACAAGGTAAGAATATACAGTGGGAAAAGGTTTCTTCAATAAATGGTTTTGGGAAAACTGGACAGCTACGTGCAGAAGAATGAAACTGGACCACTTTCTCACACCATACACAAAAGTAAACTCAAAATGGATTAAGGACCTAAATGTGAGACCTGAAGCCATAAATATCCTGGAAGAAAACATAGACATTAATAGTCTCTTGGACATCAGCAGTAGGAACACTTTGCTAGATATCTTTCCTTTGGCATGGGAAACAAAAGCAAAATCAACCTGTTGGGACTACACCAAAATAAAAAGCTTTTCCGTGGCAAAGGAAACGTCAACAAAACTAAGACAGCCTACTGAATGATAAAAGATATTTGCAAATGATGTATCTGATAAGGAGTTAATGTCTAAATGTATTAAGAATTAAGAACTTAGTAGAACTCAACACCAAAAAAAAAAAAAAAAAAAAAAAAATCAGTCTGATAAAATAATGGACAAAGGGGGCAGCCCAGGTGGCTCAGCGGTTTAGCGCCACCTTCAGCCCAGGGTGTGATCCTGAAGACCCGGGATCAAGTCCCACGTCGGGCTCCCTGCATGGAGCCTGCTTCTCCCTCTGCCTCTCTCTCTCATTCTCTCTCTCTCTCTCAGTCTCTCTCTGTCTCTCATGAATAAATAAATAAAATAAATAAAAAATGGACAAAGGATCTGAATAAACATTTTTCCAAAGAAGACATACAGGTGGCTGTAAGACACACGAAAAGATGCCCAACATCTCTCATTATCAGGGAAATGCAAATCAAAACCACAATGAGGTATCACCTCATACCTGCCAGAATGGCTAACATCAAAAAGACCAGGGAGTGTTGGCAAGGATGTGGAGAAAAAGGAACCCTCGCACACTGCTGGTTGGGAATTCAGCATGGTGCAGTCACTGTGGAAAACAGTATGGAGGTTCCTCAAAAAATTAAAAACAGAATTTCCATATGACCCAGCAAGTCCACTACTGAGTATTTACACAAAGAATATGAAAATGGTAATTCAAAAAGATATATGCACTCCTGTGTTTATTGCAGCATTATTTATAATTAGGTAAAATAATGGAATTGTCCATCAATAGATGAGTGGATAAAGATGTGGTGTGTATACTCACACACTGAGAAGAGTAGATTCATAGGCCAATCTTTTCTTTTGAGCTAAAAATTTTAATATTTTCTGGTTTAAATAATTCTTATTACTGACTGGGGTTACCTAAACATGTGTAATTCAATTATTTCAATATTTTGGAAGACTAAAATTATCAACTGGTTTTATTGATAAGGCAGTTTATGAAAACACCTAGTATAATGGTGTCTATTAACTGTTAATGTTCTTCCTTCTTCCCTAATTCTGGGTTTTCGACTTAAAAAAATCTTTAGTAAAGTTAATGTTTTTAAATAGTTTCTTTAGTTGTCTGTGACTTACTCTGGAGCATAATCTATTTACAGATGAAGATAATGTCTTTCACCACTGTAAATCTCTGTGTCAGACATTGGTGTTTGCCTACTGGTTGGCCATTATTAGTGATTTTGTTTACCCATTTTCTCTGCTGACATCTTGGACAGCACTTGTGTGAATCAGCTACACACTTTTCAGGACATTGGGCATCCATAGCTCTCATTTACTAAATACCAGTAGTGGCCCTCCCAGTTCCCACAACAACCAAAAATACCATGATACACTTCAGAAAGCATCTGGAATATTGGTACAACCCCTGTGCTGATTTTGGTAGTTTCCATCTCTTTTCGAAATTGTTAATCTATGCACGTGGTATAATAATGTGGCTGAAAAATGTGAGAGGTTGTTTGGGTGCTTCTGAAAGAAAGTATTTTTTGCTAATAAAAATGAGCACATGGATATTTGCTATTTGGTTTATCTTCCTAATAGTCTAATGTGCAGAGAAAGATGCGCAGTTTTTGGCGAATTTTATAAACTGTTTTGTGCAGAACATAGAAGCTCTAAATATACTGAGATTAAAGACAAACTCTTTAAGTTCCTGAGTTAGTAATACTTATTTTTCAGCAAATTACATTTAAGCTATTGAACCTTGTTGGTAAAAAATACAGCATATGAATTTTGAATTCCTTTTTCTTATTTCCCTCCAGCTCATTCTTCTCTTCAAAGTAACTAAATTTAAAGGGGTGCTTGGGTGGCATACTCTTGATCTCAGCTCAGGTTCTTGATCTCAAGAGTTGTGAGTTCAAGTTCTGAATTGGGGGCCATGCTTCTTAAAACAAAATAAAACAAAAACAAAGTAATGTTAATGTTTTACAATTTTGAAATAACATACTTACAAAAAAGTTGCAAATAAAAAATGTTAATGTTTTACAATTTTGAAATAACATACTTACAAAAAAGTTGCAAATAAAAAACGTAGCCTTTTGCTACAGCCACCTGATGTCTCATTACCCTCAGTACTTTAGGTTGTAATTCCTATAAACAAAGATGTTCTCTTACATAACCACAGTTCACCTTTGAAAATAAGTAAGTTAGCATCAATACACAAATGCCAGCTAATCCTCAGACCCCATTCAAGTTTCATTAGTTGTCTCAATCATGTCCTTTATTTCAGAATGATCCAATCTTATCACATGTGTTACTTAGTGATATCTTTATAGTCTCCTTTAGTCTGGAGCAGATTCTTAGTTTCTGTTAGTCTTTCATGACTTTATTACTTTTGAAGAAAATAGGCTAGTTATTTTGTAGAATCTCTTTGTTGGGTTTTGTTTGATGTTTCTGCATATTAAGATTCAAATTATACATCTTGAGCAGGAATATCATAAAAGTGATGGCATGTTTTTTATTACATTCTGTTAGGTGACACATGATTTTGATTTATCTCAATTCTGATTGAATTATTGACAATTTATTTATCCATTACGTGGTTGATAGACATTTAGGTTTTGTTTTCTTTTTCTGGTTATTATTAGTACAGCTGCTCTGAACTTTCTACGACATTTTTGGGAAACACATTTCTGTTGGTTGTATGCCTAGAAGTGGAATTGTAAAATATGTCCACGTTAGTGGAATCTGACTTACTTTTGATGAATTTGTCGTGATTGCTGGTGGGTTGTAGAGGTCTCAGGCCTCATGTCTTTGGAATATAGAAGAGGAACAATGACTTGTTTTAGGCAATGCTTGGCTTTCTCAAGGGTGGGTTAGGGCAGTGTCTGGTTGAGAGGTGGTTCAGAGAGCTTGCTTGCTTTGTTATGCAGGAGAGTGGGTGGAGTATATACTGGGGAACCCCTCCTGACAGTTGTGCAGGGGAGCCTGAAGGAAGGGAAGGAATTTCCCTTAGGGCTATGGTAAAGGAGAAATCTAAACCTATTGCCATGTCTCTTTATTACCATTCTTTTCATTGGGGAAAGTTTATATATATTTTTTAATTTTAATTTTTTTCTAGTGGAGAAGATCTTGACCTTGAAGTATGTAATGGAAAAATTTCAGCCTTATTAGTGGAAATATTCTAGTAGGATGAGAAAAATGGACTTAAAGGTGGGGAAGAAAAAGGCATTTTAATTAGGAGTAAGGATGAAATAAATGGCACTGGGGGAAGTCTAAGTTGATAGAAGAGTTTTACCTGAGATGATACTTGAAAACTTGTTCTTAACTTGTGATCATGTGGGTTTTATGATCCAGTAACTAGTTTGGCTTTTGAACATGCTCTAGGACATGTAAATGGTCATTACCTTCTTATTTGATAAGAACTCTTCTCTCCTACTGATCCTTTGAGAGTTAGCCATGGCCCCAGTCTCCTAGGAAGCTGCCTGTAAGCCCCCAAATTGTGCTAACTATATCTTCTTTGTACTCCCATAGCACCACCAAACTATGATGAAATCATTCTCATTATGTGTTTTTCCTCAACTAAAATGTAACCTCTTTGAGAGTAGGGATTCTTGTTTTAACTAAAAATTTGTTACTTAGTATAGCATCTAGCCCAGAGAGCAAGTGCCCAGTGCAGTTTTCTTGAGCTGATGGATAATACTTGTTTCTACTTGGTTATACTTTACTGTTCGCTACCTCATTGGACTTCACCACAGACCTCTGAGATGGACAGGGACTTGTCTACATTATATAATGAGGAAAATGTAGCTCCAAGAGGCTAATTGGTTCAGGGTTATGTTGCCTAGGAGTTGCTGGAGCCATAACTGGATTTCAGGTTTTCTAATTGTAATTTTATTTTATTTTATTTTATTTTTTAAATTTTTATTTATTTATGATAGTCACAGAGAGAGAGAGAGAGAGAGGCAGAGACATAGGCAGAGGGAGAAGCAGGCTCCATGCACCGGGAGCCCGACGTGGGATTCGGTCCCGGGTCTCCAGGATCGCGCCCTGCGCCACAGGCAGGCGCCAAACTGCTGCGCCACCCAGGGATCCCTCTAATTGTAATTTTAGATCTTTTGATGATAACTGTATCTTTATAAGGAGTTATATTACTGGGGATATAGATTTTTAAAAACTGAGGAAATACTAAAAATTATATTAGGATCCAATTACAGAATAAGCAAAAGTTTGAATTAGGAGCTGAGTTGCAATAAATTAATAACCAGTTAGGGAAAAGAATGAGGGAAAGATATATTTCTTTGCCTCACATAACAATTTTAGAAGCTTTGGCCAGTTCTTTTAGTTAATGGTTTATTTATTTATTTTTTTTTATTGGTGTTCAATTTACTAACATACTGAATAATCCCCAGTGCCTGTCACCCATTCACTCCCACCCCCCGCCCTCCTCCCCTTCTACCACCCCTAGTTCGTTTCCCAGAGTTAGCAGTCTTTACGTTCTGTCTCCCTTTCTGATATTTCCCACACGTTTCTTCTCCCTTCCCTTATATTCCCTTTCACTATTATTTATATTCCCCAAATGAATGAGAACATATAATGTTTGTCCTTCTCTGACTGACTTACTTCACTCAGCATAATTTTATTTTTTTTTAAATAACTTTTTGTTCACCCACATATTGTTTTGGGTACTAGGGACACAATACTTTTTTTTTTTTAAGATTTTATTTATTTATTCATAAAGATGCAGAGAGAGAGAGAGAGAGAGAGAGCGGCAGAGAAACAGGCAGAAGGAGAAGCAGGCTCCATGCAGAGAGCCCGACTTGGGACTCGATCCAGGGTCTCCAGATCACGCCCTGGGCTGCAGGCGGCGCTAAACCGCTGCACCACCGGGGCTGCCCGGGACACAATACTTAACAAGATAGATGAGATTTTTTTTTTTTTTAAATAAAGCTTGTATTGTAGTGGAGGTAGACACTTACGAAGGAAATAAATAATAACTATTATATCTAACATGAAGGAGCCAGTGGAACAAATACAGAGGAAAAGTGTGTTTCAGGCAGGTGAGAATCTTGGCATTTTTGCAAAATAAAAAAGGCCAGTGTGACTGGAGTATAGTGAGCCAGTAGAGGGTGATACAAGATGAGCCTGCAATGACTTAGATACAGCACTTTGAATAAACCAGGGTGGAGAGTTTGATTTTTAATCTAATGTAGTGGAAAACCTTTGGATGGTTTTGAATGAGGGAGTAGTATGATCTGATTTAAGTTTTAAATGGATTTCTGTGGCTGCTGCTTGAAAAACACTGAAAGGTAAGAAAGAATGGAAGCATGAGGACTAGTTGTCTAGATGGCGGCTTAGAATGGGTGATTGTGGTGATAATAACTGAGAGAAGTCCATGGATTTCAATTATGTTTTTGAAGAATGCCTGACATGATAGACTGGGTGTGAGAGAAAAAGAAGAATCAAGAAATTAATGATAGCTAGAACTGAATTTAATATTTGCCAAGTACATTTCTAAATGCTTTATATGAATTAACATATATAATCTTCATGGTAACCCTATCAAGTGGATGCTGTTATTACTCTGTGGCTTATAGCATCTCTGTATAGGTAGTGAGGAGCAGAGGAAGGATTTGAATCCATGTGACCTGGCTTCAGTGTCTCTATTCTGGACCACTCTGTTACACAGGTTAGACTTTTGGCTTAAATCATTGATTAGAGGGTGATGCCTTTTACCATGATGGGGAGGCCTGTGAGAGAAGTATGTAAGATAAAGCCAAGAGTTCTGTTTTGACTGTATCAAGTGGGAGGTGCTTATTAGTCATACAGTTGGAGATGGCAACTATGAAGTTGGATTTAGCAGTCCTGATTTCTGGGGAGGAGGAGGTGAGGCCATGAGATTCTCTGAGATCACACAGGAGAGAGTGGTTTGGTAGTGGAGAACCCAGAAGGGCCTACAGCTGAGCATGGCTTTGCATATACTCTACTCCGTGTCATGAAGCAGCAAAATATACTTTGTTTGGTTTTGAAAAATGGGACAGCTTCTTAAATTGTAGCTGAATTTCTTTGAAGCAATTTTTCTTTTTTCTTGCAGAGTGTGATTAACTTCACTTTCTCTTTGTGCTATTCACCATTAGAAGCTACTGGTACAGATTAAAAACACTGACTTTCAGAAAATATTATTTACAAACTTCTAAGTTTGATATAGAAAGGAGGACTTTGATAAATTCCCAAGGAAATAATGGCAGGCAAAGAAGCAACTCTTTCTCAAAGTCACAGAGAAAAGTAAAGATTTTCCTTTTTTGGAAAGGATTTCCTTTTCACATTTTTAGAATACTAGTTAAATTTCTGGCTCACTGTGTGTTTGTTGCTTTGGAAAAATGTTCTTTGTAGGCACTTGATAAAGTAATTTTTATTTCTAAAGAGCTTACAATCCTCTTAAGTCTTTCATCCTCTTTTAAAAAGCAGTGTTTAGTTTCTTAAATTGTGGTTAAATTTTCTTGAATGGTTACTTAATTTGTAATCATGTAAGAATTTTATCTTGTGTCTAACTAGTTGATTTTCTTGGGTTTTGGATTGATTACTGTATCTTTTCTAATATTACTTCCTGGCTATTTAATAGCTCTTTAAGGCAATTGAGATGAATCAGTCAGTGCTGCAGCTAATGCTTCACCTACACCTTTAGTATCCAACATCAGCCCATTTATTCTCTCATGGTACTGATCTGTGGGAAACAAAATGTTACAGTTGGAAGCTGTGAAACTAATGGAAAGAATTATTTTGTGGGAAAAAATAAACATCTTTCTAATTTGAGACACCTTAGTTGACTGAGGATACTGACCTGATCATTGCTCTATTTGTGAGATATTGGTTTATTAAACCTTATATAATGTCCAGCTTGCAATTATGTCCATTCAGCAAGCATTTCTTTAACATATGTTAGGTTTGCTATATAGTGCCTAGGGTAGAATGGGAGATGGGATATTTATGAGACAGGACTTTGATCCCCAAGATCCCTCTTACCTAGTAGGAGGAGCTAAAGTATGCTGGAAGCACTCAGTGACTAGGTTGAAAATAGGGATTGTCCTGAGAGTTGTGTCACCTTAACTAAGGGAATTTTGAGAAAAGATGTAATTATTCTTTGATGCTTAATACAGCGCCTTATGCAGAGTAGGTACTCAGGATCTGATGAAGTACCTTGTGAGAACTACCTGTTTGTATTTTCTCTACATTTGTTGAGAAAACTAAAGTTAAACGAGGTTGCACTTGAGTATATTGTTAATGAAAGAGTGAAGTCTTGATGATGTGTGAAGTGCAACTGTTGATGACCTCACAATTCTGAAAAACTACTGCAGTTGGTTCTATTAGTTAAAATTGTTATTCTTTTGACAGTTTTCCTCTGGAATATATAAGATGTGAGTTTCATGTTTTGTTTAGAAACTCTCATGATGTGGGATGCCTGGGTGGTTCAGCGGTTGAGCACCTGCCTTTGGCTTAGGGTGTGATCTTGGAGTCCCAGGATCGAGTCCCACAGTGGGCTCCCTGCGTGGAGCCTGCTTCCTTTTCTGCCTGTGTCTCTGACTCTCTCTCTCTCTCTCTCTCTCTGTCTCATGAATGAATAAATAAATAAAATCCTTAAAAAAAAAAACTCATGATGCAATGTAATCCAGGTTTAAACTCTAGCTACCTTGAGATAGTTTCATTCTTTGTGGTTGGACTCTCTAGAGTAATTCTTAGGTTACTATTTTTGTTGTCACCTTGTGTCGTCCCCTGTGCATCCTGCCCACACCCAATCACAGAAAAGATCACTCTTTATAAACGCTCCTGTTCCTCAGGTTATTTATCATATTTAAGAATTATAGGTACTCATGTTATAGCTATAGCCCAGATTGATTATAAAATGCTTAGTACTTTATGCATTTATAAAGTACTAAGCATTTATCATTTATGGTTTATTTACTTATTTTTTTCATTGAGCTTCATTGCTTTTATTGATACCTGAGTGCACCAAAATACAGATTTTTATCCCTATTACTTACTTGTGATGAGAAAATATCAGCAGAGTCTGTTGCTAGGAAACAGCTAAATACTGAAATAGTCTTTTTTTGGGGGGGGGGTACTTGTAAATTCAAATCTTTGACAGTTCTCCTCTCTTAGAGGAAAAATTTACTCAGTCACTACGAAGAAAGATACATCACCTGTTAATTTTCCCCTTTTTATTATAAAGTATTTTTATTTTTTATTTAAGTTTTAATTTTAATTTCAGTTTACTAACATACAGTTATATTTATTTAGTTTTCCAATTTAAAAATATTGCACAGGAAAAAAATAAAAATAAAAATAAATAAAAATTTTGCACAAGGGAGCTAGGAATCTGAAAAATATTTGAGGATTAATTACATATTGAGAGTATAATTTGTAACAGTGACTGGACACTGAAAAGTAGTGATTAGACATGTTTGAATTTTAGTTTTCTTAAAAGTTTCTGATTTGTCATTAATGAAAGAATGAGGATGAGAGGGAGATATATACAAACACACACACAGGACACAGAGGATTTAAACCAAAGTAAAATATTGTATTAATTAAACCAACTTTGTCTTATGGAAATAGAATTGGCCACATCCTATATTAAATTGCCCAAATCTTCTCTTTTACCTATAACACTTAGTATATGTTCCAGAGAAAATAAATATTAAAAAGAAGTATTTGTTTATAATCAGGTTGGCTTTTTTCTTTTTTATAACGCACTGTCATTTAATTTTGTTATAGTTATATATGTTTAGAAAAAGATTTTTATTCAGAGACAATTTGGAAAGTTTTTTTGAGTATTTTCTTTTATCCAGACACAAACGCTGGTGACAGGTATGATCAAGCTCTCAGGATGCTCAGGACATGTGAGAGGGAGGAGCAGTGGGAGAGAGATGTAAATGGTTCTCCTACACTGTGGTCAGTAAAAGCATAAGTACAGAGATAGCATCGAAAAGAGAGCAATGAATTTACTGTGGAGATCCTAGAGAGGGCTTCAGAAAAAATATCAGTTCTAATCTAGGTTTTGCAGAGCTCTTTCTTAGCTATGAACAGTTCCCTGATCTTGTGTCTTTTGGCAAGTAGGAGAAGGGGATGGGAAATAAGACCACTGTTATTTGTCTTCATTTTTAAGTTTCCTCTTTGTTTCTTTGTTGTCTGTACCCATGGCTGATAACAGGCCCTGGCATTTCTCCTCCTGCCTACTCTGTTCAGGCAGGTGTGAGTACTGTCCATATACCAGTTTCTGATTCTGAGGCTTTACATCTTTATCCAAGTGACACACAACCTTGAACTCAAGCAGGCAGTGTATATTAAAATTAGGCTGACATAGGAAATGTTATTTAGAATGTTTAAGAGAGCAGTATGTAAGTTCAAAACAAGAATAAAAAGACCAAGTGAAAATTGTCCTAGATTAGTTGATAGTAGAAATAATCAAAGAATGATAGAATTGAGAATAACTAAATGCACAGATTTTGTTTCCCCTAAATTTTTAAGGAGGCACTAAGAGTAGTATTGTAATATAAATGTTTTATGAGCCTCTTGCTGTTTGTATAAAATCTTTTTATTTTTATTTTTTATCATTTTATACTTTTAGGATACATTTTAAAACATGGTGTTAGGTGACTTTGTGATTTCATACCTACATTTTTGATTAGAAACCTATCATAGAGTTATGAAACTTTAGTAATATGGAAAGCATTGAAAGTATGGTTAAAAAAATTATGGCTGTTCTTTGTGAAACCATGATTTTTCCATATACAAGATTATATTTGTTGAGTTGCAAAACAGTTAGGTGAACAATGTCAGTGAGCTCACTAAATTGAGGTATGAATGAGGTAATGATCTAGAAAATAGAACTGAAACTGGAAGAAGATAGAGAAGATGGATTTCCTTCTCATAAATTTGAAAACAGAAGAAGAGCAAGCAGGATTGCCAATCAGAGTGTTATCTTCTGTAACTGTTCCATAAAAAAATTCCACAGTTATCACATTGACTATTAAAGGCTAAAATAATGGAAAAAGGATGAAATATTATTAAATCTTTAAGGAAAAAAACAAACCAATACAGCTTTGGAATTTGGCAGGGCAGCTGTAATCCCAAAGAAAGAGAATAACAATTTGTATTTATAGTCTTTTCTTCCAAGTAGCTTAAAGCTTTGTAAGTACATTTTCATTAATTCTTCAGACTACTTTTGAGTTTTGTTTAAAATATTAAGAAGGAAATCATCTCTTCTTGAGGATAGCTGAAAAAAATTGTGTATGGAAAATCATAGAAATTATTTCTTTACCTTCGTAGCTTCAATGTTTTGTGTGTTCCTACTCTCATTTCTTAACACTTTGACTAAGGAACGCATTCCTCAGCAAGTATTTAACAGTCGCACACCATAGGGTAAGCTTAAGGCAATGTACATGTGCTCCCGAGTTTGCCTGCACACGCACATACTTTGAAACTGTATTTTCCCGTTCAGTTCAATGTGGTGCTGAATCGTTCTTCTTAGGTCCGGCCTCTGAACTCTACTTATTTTAGCTAGAGAACTGGCCTGTTGGGTTACAGTGATTGTGGTAGTGGTGATGGAGACAGGTTTTTAATTTTTTTAAAGGACTTACTATCTGCTAGGCACTATTAAATTTGTTATATGCATTGCTGATTTAATTCTGTCAGTAACATTATAAAGTGGTTATTAGCTTGGTTTTTGCAGATGAGGAAGCTGAGGCTTTAAAAGGTTGAATAAATTTTTTTTAAAGATTTTATTTATTTATGAGAGATAGAGAGAGAGAGAGGTTGAGACAGGCAGAGAGAGAGAGAGAGAGAGAGAGAGGTTGAGACAGGCAGAGAGAGAAGCAGGCTCCATGCAGGGAGCCCGACGTGGGACTTGATCCCTGGTCTCCAGGATCACGCCCTGGGCTGAAGGCAGCGCTAAACTGCTGAGCCACCCGGGCTGCCTGCCCTAAAAGGTTGAATAACTTATCCAAGATCCCAGTGCTATTTAGCTGCTGAGCTAGAATTTCAGGCCAGTCCACCTGAATCCATAGTTTCTCTGCTCATGATCTTTAGGGTATTTTTCTCTTTGTGGGAGGTGGTACCAGTAGGATTCTTTTTTCCTTTTCTTTTTGGATGAGTGTTGATGAGCATAAATGTGTCAGTCAGCACCTTACTACCGAGTAATGGGAGAATTGGGAATTTACCAGTTAGAAATATCTTCAACCAGTTATATATCTTAAACTAGTGAAGTTGGAGTTACTTTTCTCATCCACCTTGAGATAGGTGTTCATTCACCATACTGCAGTGGTTTAACAATGTCAGGGTGTTTTTTAAATCCTCTTCTACTTTTCCCCACAATTATTGTCTTGTCTGACCCTTGGTTGCAAGGATACATGGCTGCTTAGGTTCAGTTTTCTTGTCCTTGTTAGGAAGATCAGCTCCTTCATCAGAGGAGCAAGAGGAGCAAATGTTGTCACAGAATTGTTACCTTTACTATTCTTACCTAGCAAATTCTGTTTATTTCTCTTTGGCCAGAACTGTGTCTCATGGCCTTCTTTGTTTGGAAAGGCAAATATTTTATTTCTTCAGCCACTTTTGAGAAAGGCAGGCAAAAAAAGTAGGAAATTGATTGAGTTAACCAGCCTGTGTGTTTGCCACAAGGTTGATCAGCGTTTCTGCATTTAGGTGAGATGAAATTAATATCGTATGATGGCAAAATGATCACTGCTAAAAGCCTTGTCACTGTATATATGGTTACAGGTTAGGTTTTTTGTTTTTTGTTTTTTTTTTTTTTGTCTTTTTTGAATGAGGACTTTAAGCTCAACTGTCTTAGGGAAGAGGACTTTATAAATGTGTACCTGGTGGGCATGAGCTGTATTCCACAGTGGATGGTAGTATTAGGAGATGATAGTATTGTTAATGACTAACTGGAACATACCTTTATGTTTGGGTAAATGGGCTGGTGGTTTTCCAGTTGTGGAGAAAGGAGAGGCTTTGGTTAAAAAAAAAAAAAAAAGGAATGTGGAATTTGTTTATGAGAGAAACTGAATTGAGAGAGAAAAACTAAAATCAAGAATGTGTTGAATCCTTGTGTGCCTTGTGTGTATCAGTGGTATAGTAATAAATTGCTAGCCAGTCTTTTTTTCATGTTTTTAGTGGGTGTTTTTGAAATGAACATGTAGGCATTCTTATTGTTTGAATCACTAAATCCAGATTGATTAGTCTGTTGAATGACGGAGTGAGGGTAAGTCACATATCTGGTTACTCTTGGGAATGGATTGGTGCTGATCCTTTCTGCTCTCATGTCCCAAGTTACAAGTATGGCTATAGTAGGTAGCAAAAGAAGGTAGAAAAACACCCTCTTTGCCCACCAGTGTAAAGGAAAGGTCTGCAGAGAGTGGAGGATGTTGCAGCATATGCAAGATTATTATTTTCATGCACTCTGTTGGATCTGGATGCTGAGCAGGTGACAAGGTAGCCCTTATCTGTATAAGGTACCCCTCACTTTAAAAATAAGTTCCTTTCTTTATGATGCTTTTATGTTAGATTGTTGAATGAGGTCCCTTAATTCATTGTTGTTTTATAACAGGCACTTTGTAATGTCTTTGGTGTGTGTGTGTGAGAGAGAGAGAGAGAGAGAAGGAAAATATCTTATACCAGCTTAATCTTAGGTGCAAAAACTTAGGTAGCAATTCCTAATTGTTCAGACCTATCTCAGTTAAACTCTGTATCCTGACTCCCACTTTCCCTGCCCATCTACAGCCTGTCCACTCCATGTCTTATTTGCCCTATATTGATCTGATTATCACTTTACATAGTCCATGAACTTTCAACTCCATGTCTTGTGTCTTTGCTTCCCTTGCTCATATTTTTTCCTAATTTTTTTATTGTGGTAAAATACATATGACATAATATCTTAACCATTTGTAAGTGTACACCATAGTGGTATTAAATACATTCATGCTGTTGTATGATCATCACCACCATCCATCTCTGGAACTCTTTATCTTGAAAAACTGAAACTGTACCCATTAAACAATAACTTCTCATTACCTGCAACCTCTAGTCCCTGACAACCACCAAGGACTCTTTTTCTCTCCTTCTCCGCGCCCCCCCTTGTCCCCCCTCCCCCACCAATCTCTCAGCATCTGGTAACCACCTTTCCACTCTTTGTCATTTGAATTGCACTTAAAAAAGTTTTTTTTTTTTTTTAAATAAAGATTCCACATAAAAGTGAGATATTCAATATTTGCCTTTCTGTTTTTGTCTTATTCATTTAGCATCATGCCTCAGGGGTCATCCATGTTGCAAATGACCAGATTCACTTTTTTTAAAAGGCTGAATAATATTTCATTGTGCACATATGTATATACATACCATATTTTCTTTGTCCATTCATCTGTCAAGAGACATTTATGTTGTTTCTGTATCTTTGGTATTATGAATAATGCTGCAGTGAACATGGGAGTGCAGATGTATTTTCAGAATGGTAAGTTTATTTCTCTTTGATTTGGATGTGTCTTTGTTTTTTTTTTTTCCAAGTTTTTATTTAAATTCTGGTTAGTTGGGGCTCCAGGGTGGCTCAGTTGGTTAAGTGACTGGCTTCAACTCAGTCCATGATCCTAGGACCGAGCCCCACATTGGGCTCCCTGCTCAGTGGGGAGTCTGCTATCCCTCCTTTCCTTCCCCTGCTTGTATTCTCTCTCTCTTAAATAAATAAATTTTTTTATGAATTTATTTTTTATTGGTGTTCAATTTGCCAACATATAGAATAACACCCAGTGCTCATCCCATCAAGGGCCCCCCTCAGTGCCTGTCACCCAGTCACCCCCACCCCCCCCACCCACCTCCCTTTCTACCACCCCTAGTTCATTTCCCAGAGTTAGGAGGCTCTCCTGTTCTGTCTCCCTTTCTGATAAATAAATAAAATATTAAAAAATTCCAGTTAGTTAACATACAGCAGAATATTAATTTCAGGTATAGAATTTAGTGATTCATCATTTCTATACAACACCTTTGCTCATCACAGAGTGCACTTCTAATGCCCATCTCCTATTTAACGCATCCCCTGCCCACCTCTCCTCTAGTCACCCTCAGTTTGTTCTCTGTAGTAAAGAATCTCTTTATTGGTTTGCCTGTATTTTTAACCCCCTATATTCCTCTGTTTTGTTTCTTAAATTCTACATATGAGTGATATCATATATTTGTCTTTCTCTGACTTTTTTCGCTTTGCATCATACCTGTTAGCTCTATCCATATCATTGCAAATGGCAAGATATCATTTTTTTTTATTACAAGTGATATTCCATTGTATATATATACCACATGTTCTTATAATTATTTTTTTTTTAATTTTTATTTATTTATGATAGTCACACAGAGAGAGAGAGAGAGAGAGAGAGGCAGAGACACAGGCAGAGGGAGAAGCAGGCTCCATGCACCGGGAGCCCGACGTGGGATTCGATCCTGGGTCTCCAGGATCGCGCCCTGGGCCAAACGCAGGCGCTAAACCGCTGCGCCACCCAGGGATCCCATATACCACATGTTCTTTATCCATTCATCAGATGATAGACATTTGGGCTCTTCCATAATATGGCTGTTGTTGATAATGCTGCTGTAAATATCAGGGTGCATATATACCTTCAAATTATTTTTGTATTTTTTGGGTCAGTATCTAGAAGAGCAATTGCTGGATGTTGGGTAGTTCTGTTTTTAACTTTTTGAGGAACCTCCATACTGTTTTCTAGAATGGCTGAACCAGTTTGCATTCCCACCAACTATGTAAGAGGGTTTTCCTTTCTGAATATGACTTTGAATAAATAGTACTTAGACTAGTCTTCTTGCTAAGATTTTATAAGAAAACTTACTCTCTTCCTATAATGTGAGTCTAATATATTCTTTGAAAATGTACTTTTCTTTTTTGGTTCCTCTAACTCTTTAGTCATATTTCTAGTTGTATCTTTTATGTTTCTTTCCCTTTTCTTGTATTTTCTTTTTTTACTTTCTCTTAGTGATAAGGCAAAGTATGAGCAAGTAGGAAAGTGAGGTGGAGAAGAATTTATTAGTAAATAACACTGAGTTTTGTTCTTTTTTTAGTAAAATGAATTGTTTATGTTAATATAATTTAATGAAAATAATATGAGAAATGCAGGAAAAATTGTTCACTGTGTTTAGTTTAAGGAATTACTGTAGGACTTTGTATTCTACTATATTTTAGGATTCTATTGCATTAATTTGTTTATATCCATTGTATATCAGATGGATGGATATATTTTATTTATATTTATAATTATATTTTCCATAATTATCTTTATGTCCTTATTATTTCCTAGTATAGTATTTAAGTGGTACTTGGAAAATGTTTGTTGGCCTAAACATTATACGTGTTTTCCTCAACTATTCCTTAAATTTGCCTTGAAAGAAATACTAATATATATAATATATATTAAGATATCAATAAAGTATATATAAGTAAGTATGTAATTATATGACAAGTTTATTTTAATAAGTATATTGTTAATATTTATTAGAGATATTAGGGGTGCCTGGCTTACTTGGTCAATAGAGCATGTGACTTTTGATCTTTGGGGTTGTGTGTCTGAGCCCCATGTTAGATGTAGAGATTACTTAAAAACAAGATCTTAAAATGAAGTATCAATTTAGTAAGACCTACTCTGTGTTGGGGTAGGGGCAGGGGTAGAGAGTTACCAAGTTACCAATATTGCTTTATAATTTTAAGTGTGGCTCAGTAAAGTACCCTATTCAGTTTAAGGTGGTAAACAAGATGTGATTTTGCAGACAAACTTACATAATAAGTGCTATGAGAAAGTAGATTAAGGATATGAAGTAAATTGAGAAGTAAAAGATTTTTATTGTACTTTTGTAAAGGTGTGAAGGAAGAAGGAAAGTCATAGTTTATAATCCACAATATATTTTAAATTTTTGAAGATGTAATAGAACTTTGAAGATACTGCAGCTTCATAAATGGGGAAATTATACCTGGTTCTGATTTGCATGGGAAGTGAATGTCCAGTGAGAAAAGTTCCCATGTACTGATTTTGCAGCTGTGGGTTCTTTTTCTATTTCCAGTGGTGAACCACAGTTGTATTTCTTATTGCTTGATCACAGCTTTCATTTTTTATCGTGTTTTTGTGGTCAAATATAATTTATGTTTCCTCCAGTTCAAGTTGTAATTCCTGCATGTATCATTGCTAAAAGTACATAATGCATGAGTGATTTACAAAAAAAAAAACCAAAAAACCAGCTTGTGAGTGGTGCTTATTATTGGACTAGCCAACAATTTGATATTTATTTTGCCTCCGATAAGTTCTCAACTTCTGAGAATACCATATATTTGAACTCATCATTTTATTTAGAAAAAAAACCGGTATTAAATAGAAGATTTTAAGTATCTTTTAAAAATATGATTATGGCACTATTAAGGTTTCAAATTATAGTGCCAGGCGATTCAGCTACATTCTTGGTTGGTTGTTTATTATGTTATTGGAATTCTTCAGCATATTTTAGACTTAATTCATAATTCAGTCTTGGACATTAATATATGGTTCAGTGTGTAAGCACATACACATTTACATACACTCTCCAGTTTTATTTTTTAAACTTTTTCACTCATGATTCTACTAGTTTGTCACAATATTACAATAAGAAAGATTAACAACTTCTAGGAAAATGCAGCTAGGCAATAAAAGGTAGTTTGATTTAAGTAGCTTAGGCCTGTTGGACAAACTTTTGAGTTAAGACAATGTGTATTATGTGAATATATAATTCTTTATTAAAGAAACATCCAAATGTTGATTGTATTTTACTTTTGGTAGAAAACACTTAAATTTAAGAATTAGGAGAAATTGAGTCATAGTTCAAATTATATAGCTTTGTTGCTGCTGTAAGCTTTGTTAATAGAAAAGTGTTTAGTCCTTTATATGTATTGCAGGCTCTCTTCTTTTTCTGGGTCATCTTCTAGAGATTGTTAAAACCCATATTCCCAGGTGTGTTTGTATGTCCCTAGGGGAGCAATGTCTGTTATCCTCTTTGCTTTTATTAATCTGTTTGCCTTAACTGTGCTTAGTATTTTCCTTTAAGGCCATCCTTGACATCTGAAGCATCGAAACTGACATTTTGTTAAGAAATGTTTCACAATGGAGCCTCCTTTTCAGCATCTGGGCCTCAATTCACTTAAGAATCCCTTATTCCTGGTTTCATACTCTTGTTTTTTAAGGATCAGATTTACTTTTTTCATGACTACCAAACAGAATAGAAACTATTTAAAATAAGAGGATAGGCCTTTTGACTTGTTAAAGATTTGTAATGTACTCTTGTAGAATAACTATAGTGAAGACTAAAATTACATATGGCCACATTATACCCTGGGTTAGTAATAGATGCATGTTATTTTTTTAATGTTTATGAGTTCTGTTTTTTATTTTTAATAATTGTTTCTCTTGTTTTCTTTTTATGATTGAGGCTGTACTTTTTGTTAGTATTATGTTTGCATTTTTAAACCAGCTTTATTGAGGTATGAATTACATACATGAAATTCACCAATTTTAGTGTACAATTGGATGATATAAGTATATGGTTGTAAAACCATCATTATAATCAAGATATGTAACATTTATATCACTCCCAAAATTTCCCTGTGCCCTTTCACAGTGAATCCCCTCCTCCAATCCCTGGCCCTGCCTGGGCAAACATTCATCTGCTTTCAATAATGATAGTTTTTCTGGTTTTAGAATTTCATATAAATTGAATCATTCAGAATATAGTCTTCTGTGTTTGGCTTTTTTTTTTAATAATAAATTTATTTTTTATTGGTGTTCAATTTGCCAACATACAGAATAACACACAGTGCTCATCCCGTCAAGTGCCCCCCTCAGTGCCCGTCACCCATTCACTCCCACCCCCCGCCCTCCTCCCCTTCCACCACCCCTAGTTCGTTTCTCAGGGTTAGGAGTCTTCATGTTCTGTCTCCCTTTCTGATATTTCCTACCCATTTCTTCTCCCTTCCCTTCTATTCCCTTTCACTATTATTTATATTCTCCAAATGAATAAGACCATATAATGTTTGTCCTTCTCCGATTGACTTACTTCACTCAGCATAATACCCTCCAGTTCCATCCACGTTGAAGCAAATGGTGGATATTTGTCATTTCTTTTTTTTTTTTTAATTTTTATTTATTTATGATAGTCAGAGAGAGAGAGGCAGAGACACAGGCAGAAGGAGAGGCAGAGACACAGGCAGAGGGAGAAGCAGGCTCCATGCACCGGGAGCCTGACGTGGGATTCGATCCCGCGTCTCCAGGATTGCGCCCTGGGCCAAAGGCAGGCGCTAAACCGCTGCACCACCCAGGGATCCCGTATTTGTCATTTCTAATGGCTGAGTAATATTCCATTGTATACATAAACCACATCTTCTTTATCCATTCATCTTTCGACAGACACCGAGGCTCCTTCCACAGTTTGGCTATTGTGGACATTGCTGCTATAACCATCGAGGTGCAGGTGTCCCGGCGTTTCATTGCATCTGCATCTTTGGGGTAAATCCCCAGCAGTGCAATTGCTGGATCATAGGGCAGGTCTATTTTTAACTCTTTGAGGAACCTCCACACAGTTTTCTGGCTTTTTTTTTTTTTTTTTTAATCTTCAGTATGTTTTTAATATTCACCTGTCATTTCATTTATTGGCAGTTTATTTTTTTATTGCTGTGTAGTCCATTGTAAGAATGCACCAGAGTTTTATCTCATCCCCACTTGATGGACATTTAGATTGTTTCTAATTTTTGGCCCTTATGAATAAAACTGCTGTAAACATGTGGATAAATATCTATGAGTGGAGTTGCTGGGCTGTATGGTTAAGTAGGTTTAAGATAGATTCAATTTTATGAGAAACTTCTAAACTATTTCAAAAGTGCCCACATTCTTTTGCATTCCTACCAGTAGTATACAAGTTCCAGATACTTTATAATTTTGCCAAAGTTGGTATTGTCAGTTTTAAATTTCAACCATTCTAGTGGGTGCATGATGATACTCATTGGTTTTTAAATTTATATAATGATTAATAAGTTGAACATCTTTTCAGTCCTTATTTGTGATTCATATATCTTCATTGGTAAAATGTCTTGTTCATTTTATTTTCTCATTTTAGAAATTGGGTTGTTTGTTTTGTTATTGGGTTTTTATGAGTTCTTTATGTCTTCTACAGATAAGTTGTTACATGTATAAACAATCATGTATATATACACACACATCCATGTATAAATATGTACATATATATGTGTGTTTTGCAAATACTTTCTCCCAGTCTAGACTTGCCTTTTTATGGATTTAATAATATCTTCTGAAGAGCAAGTTATAAGTTTTGGTGAAGTCCATTTTTTCAGTTTTTTTCTTTAATGGTTCATTTTCCATCTAAGAAATATTTGCCTAACCCAAAGACACAGAATTTCTCCTATATTATCTTTTATGAGTTTTATAATTTAAGCTTTTATTTGGTTCTGTGGTCCAGTTTTTTAAGAATTTTATATATTTATTCATTTGAGAGAGAGAGGTAGAGCATGAGCAGGGGTGAGAGCTAACGGAGAAGCAGACTTCCCACCCAGCAGTGAGCCTGATGCGGGATTCGATCCCAGGACCTTAGTACTATGATCCAAGCAGAAGGCAGACAACCAACTGAGCCACCCAAATGCTTTCTGTGATCCATTTTGAGTTAATTTTAAAGTATGGTGTAAGGTAAAGGTCAGCTTTAGCTTTTTTCCATATTGATTTCCAGTTGTTTCAATACCATCAGTAATCTTTTCTATGTTAAATGACCTAATCTAGTTAGATGACCCTGATGTCTTGTTGAAATTTGACCATGTAGGTATGGGCATATTTCTGTACTTTATTCTATTCCATTGGTTTATAGGTCTGTTTTTATAACAGTACCACCCTGTGTTGATTACCATAACTTTATAATAAGTTTTGAAATTAGGTGATATAAGTGTTTCAACTTTGATCTTTTTTCCAAAATTAGTCTCTGACAAAGGAGGCAAGAATATACAGTGGGGAAAAGATAGTCTCTTCAGTAAATCATGTTGGTAAAATTGGACAGCTACAAGCAAAAGAATGAAACTGGACCACTTGGGGGTCCCTGAGTGGCGCAGTGGTTTAGCGCCAGCCTCGGCCCAGGGCATGGTCTGAGTCCCGGGATCAAGTCCCACATCGGGCTCCCTGCATGGAGCCTGCTTCTCCCTCTGCCTGTGTCTCTGCCTCTCTCTCTGTCTCTCACAAATAAACAAACAAACAAACAAATAAATAAATAAAATATTAAAAAAGAAACCGGACCACTTTAATACAACATGCACAAAAATAAACTCAAAATGAATTAAAGACCTAAATGTGAGACCTGAAACCATAAAAATCCTAGAAGAGAGCACAAGCAGTAATTTCTCTGACTCTGTAGTAACATTTTTCTAGATATGTCTCCTGGGGTAAGGGAAACAAAAGCACAAATAAACTATTGGGACTACACCAAAATAAAAAGCTTTTGCGCAACAAAGGAAATTCATTAACAAAACAAAAAGGCAGCCTACTGATTGGGAGGATATAATTGCAAATGATGTATTCAATAAGGGGTTAATGTCCAGAGCGTATGAAGAATTTATACAACTCAGTGCCAAAAAACCATTTTGATTAAAAGATGGGCAGAAGGCCTGTACGGATATGTTTCCCAAAGAGGACATACAGATAGCCAAGAGAAACATGAAAAGATGCTCAGCATGATTTACCAAGAAAATGCAAATAAAAATCACAATAAGATATTACCTCATACCCATCAGAATGACTAGTATCAAAAAGACAAAAAATAAATGTTGGTGAGGATGTGGAGAAATGGGAACCCTTACATACTATTGGTGGGAGTATAAACTGGTGCAGTCACTGTGGGAAATAGTGTGGAGTTTCTTCAAAAAATTAAAAATAGAAATACCATATGATTTAGAAATTCCAGTATTTAGTATTTATTAAAAAAATCCCCACTGCTAATTTGAAAAGATATATGCACTCCTTGTTCATTGCAGCATTGTTTCAGTAGCCAAATTATGGAAGCAGCCCAGTGTCTATCAATAGATGAATGGATAAAAAAGATGTGGTGTATATATACAATGGAATATTATTCAATTGTAAGAATGAGATTTTGCCATTTGGAACTACATGGATGGACCTCGAGGGTAATATTCTAAGTGAAATAAGTCAGAGAAGGACAAATACCATATAATTTCACTTATATGTGGAATCTAAAAAACAAACTAGTCTCTTAAGTATGGAGAACAAGCTGGTAGTTGCCAGAGGGGAGGGAGAGTGGTTGAAATATGGGGATCAGGAGGTAGAAACTTCAAATTATAAGTAGCAGAAATGAAAAGCGCAGCATAGGGAATATAGTCAATATCATTTTATTAATGTATGGTGACTGATGGTGACTGTACTTATTGTGGTGAGAAAATTGTCTTGGCTCATCTTCATCTTTGAATTTTCCACATATGTTTTAGAATTGCTTGTTGGTCTCTACAAAAAAGTCTGCCAGAATTTGAATTGAGATTGCATCAAATCTGTAGATCAAGTTGGATAGAATTGATATCTTAGTGGTAGTGAGTCTTTAATCCACGAACATAGAATATATCTAATTTATTAAGATGTTTTAAAATTTCAGCAATGTTTTGTAGTTTTCAGTGTAGAGATTTTTATATATTTTAACATATTTCTTAGTACTTTATGTTTTTGATGCTTTAATAGCATTGTGATTTTTCATTGTCATTTTTGCTGTAAGTATAGAAATAGAATTGATTTTTAAATATTTACTTTGCATTTGGCAATTTTGCTAAACTCACTTATTAATGTTAGTAGACTCTTGGTAGATTCTTTAGTATTTTCTACATGGTTGCCCATATAGTTTTCTAAATAAGGACAGCTTTACTTCTTTGCCTCCAATTTGTATGCCTTGTATTTATTTTTCTTGCCTATTACACTGGCTATGACTGCTAGTACAGTGTTAAATAGAAGTGTTGAGAGCAGGCATGTTTGTCTTATTCCTGATCTTAGGGAGAACACATTTAGTTTTACAGTATTAAGTATGGGTTTAGCTATAAATTTTCTATAGATGTCCTTTTATCAGGTTAAAAAAGCTTCCTTCTCTTACCATTTTGCTGATTTTGGGGGGTGGGGGCGGTTATGGGTTATGGGTGTCTAACGGTGTGAGCATCCATTTATTGAGATGATCATGTGATTTTAAACTATTTGTTTAATCTCTTAATGTGGTTGCTTATTTTTTTAAATATTAAATCAATCTTGTATTCCAGGAATAAACCTGTGTCAAGATGTCTTATTTCTTTTATATATTGCTGAATTTCACTTCATTGCTCATGAGTGATCATGATCTAGCTTTTTTTTTTTTTTAATATCTCTGATTTTGGTATCAGGTTAGTGCTGGCCTTATAAATATAAAATGAGCTTTTCTTCTATGTAGCTTACATAGCATTGTAGTATAAAATATACGATTTAATTATTTTATATGTGGAATTATATAAATTATCTTCAACTTTTTCTCTCATCTTTCCCCTTAAAATAGATCTTAACTAAGTTTGTGTTTTAAGTTGGTTTAATATTAAGTTTTTAAGAGCATTGGGAAAATGCTCTGATTTAAAAAAAATTTATGCTAATAATCATAGGACAATAGGCTTTTTTGTAGACAATTTGGAAAAATTTGGAAAGTATAGGAATTTATGGCAACAGGATTTACATAGTCGTATTCTGGGTAATATGGCACTTAACATTTCATAAGCCTTTTCTCAAAATACTATGCTTATTAACACCATCTTAAAAAATATTTACTTATTTATTTTAGAGAGAGTGCATGTGTGGGGGTAGGATTGGGGTGATAAGGGGCTGAGAGAGAGGGAGAGAGAGAGAATAATCCTCAACAGACCTCCCATTGAACAGGGAGCTTGACCCCAGGACTCCATCCAGGACAGTGGGATCATGACCTAAACTGAAATTGTGGTTGGCTGCTTAACTGACTGAGCCACCCAGGTACCCCTCAACACCACTTTTTAAGAAGTATATATTCTATCAAGTGAACTTAAAATTATCTTGTTGATATTGGAGTTTTACCCTATTTCTAGTTTTTTATATAATTTTAATTTTTGATGTTAGCCTGTGTTTTTCTTGTATCTTTTAATTTTTTCCCCTTGTGTCTTCTTAAAGATAGACTTAGAAATTAAATTATTGGGTCAAGGGGCACTTGGGTGGCTTAGTGGTTGAGCATCTGCCTTTGGCTCAGGTTGAGAGTCCGGGGTCCTGGAATCGAGTCCTATATTAGGCTTCCTGCAGGGAGCCTGCTTCTCTATCTGCCTATGTCTCTGCCTCTCTCTCTCTCTCTCTGTATCTCTCATGAATAAATGAATAAAATCTTAAAAAAAAAATGTTGGATCAAAAACCCAAATATTTTAAAGCTCTTGATACATTTTATGGAACTGCTTTTTTTATTTTAAAGATTTATTTATTTATTTATTTACTTATTTATTTATTTATTTTAGAGAGATTATGTGTGAACAGGGGCGGGGAGGGGGCAGAGAGAAGGAGGGGGAAAGAATCTCAAGCCGACTCTACTCTGGAGCTTGAGGCAGAGGGTACTCTCAGGGTCAGGACCCTGAGATCATGACCTGAGCCAAACCAAGAGTTTGCATAAATGACTGAGCCACCCAGGCACCTCAGAACTGCTTTTCTATATACTACTCCAGTTTGTACTTCCCCAAGCAATGTACAAGAATCTCTGGTTTCACTTGTCAATGATACAGGATTTTATAATAAAAATCGCTATTAGCTGGTATGATAGGTAAAAGCAGTATCTTAAAGTATATTTAATTCCATTTCTTTATTACTTGGGAAATATTTTTAAAAATTTCTTGAAGACTTTAGACTAGGCATTCAGAAGTTATGCAACAGAAGAATTAAGGGGATAGGAATATATGGAAAGTAAATTCTTTTTTTTTAAAGATTTTATTTAATTATTCATGAGACACACAGAGAGAGGCAGAGACATAGGCAGAAGGAGAAGTAGGCTCCATGTGGGGAGCCTGATGTGGGACTCAATTCCAGGACCCCAGGATCATGACCTGAGCCAAAGGCAGATGCTCAACCACTGAACCACCCAGGTGCCCCTACGGAAAGTAAATTCTTGAAGTAAAAGAAACAGAAATGGAAAAAAAAATCATCAGGCTATAGACTTTCTATAACATAAGGAAAGGGAAAGGGAATATAGCTTCTTGTTATGATCTTACTGGTTCACTGGGAAGTGGATATAGAATAAGATGTAAAAATTATGAATCTTGAATTCCAGTTTCTTCATAACATACCCAACACTTCATAAACTTAAAGAATCTTAGTACTTATAAATTTGATTTTTTTTCTCGTGTCATTGATGAAAATTTTTGTGGAGTAACTACCTGTTATCTAAAAATAGGTGTCTAAAGCACAGAGAAAGAGACCACATTCAACCTTACAACTATGATATTGATCCACTCAAAAGTAATCATTTGAAAAATTGAAAGAAAATCGCAGTGTGAAACTATGTGAAGATACAGACAGAAAATTTGGTTCTATAGTAAATTTGATAGATGGTACAATTTAAGAACATGGATTACTAACAAAAAACTTAGAGAAGGAAAAATGAAAATGAAGAGGAATAAGTTTAACGTATGCTTTGGTGGATAAAAGAAAATACGAACTTTCAAATAAAAAATTGTATATCTTTTTCATAGTAGGTAAATTGACTTATAACTTGATTTAGCAAAACATGTAGTAATAAAAAGGAAAGAAAATTAGGACTAATGAACAAATTATAAGTTGGGCTTCATATTTGGTTTTAAGCTTCCTAAGAATAAAGGCAAAAGGAAACCAATCATTTACATAGAAGGAGAGGGGCTGTATCAGTTTCTGAAATCCAAGACTTCAGGACTGTGCTGTGCCAGTTAAGTAAGCATTTATACTGATGTAGAATATATGATTTAATAGAAAAAACAATAAATCATCAAAGAGGTAAAATCCTTCAGTATATTTCAGACTCTGGTTATTTTTTTTAAACATTTTATTCATTTATTCATGAGATACATAGAGAGATAGAGACATAGGCGAGGGAGAAGCAGGCTCCATGCAGGGAGCCCGGTGTGGGACCTGATCTCCAGACCCCAGGATCACACCCTGATGAGCCAAAGGCATATATGCTCAGCTGCTGAGCCACCCAGGCGTCCCCAGACTCTGGTTAAACCAAATAGTGGATGTATTTGATTTGAATTCTTATGTATATATCTTGGTATTTAGGTATTTATCCCATCTCTCTAGTGTTCATTGAGAAGCTCCTATACATTCCGCATTGTTGCCAGGTGTTTGAAAGGAAACAGATATACTCTGTGTAGTACTGATATCACAAAAGCTAAAGTTGTAGACAGTAAAGCAAATGAATAACAGGAAACATTTTAGAAAATAATTCAATGTACGCTTAAAGATATTAAGTGTTAAATATATTGCTTGGACTGTGCATGTTACTTGATCTGGATCTAGAAATATTTTGTTAAGTGGGAAATAAGTTGTGGGATAGGCAGAAGTTCTTTTGGAGATCTGTTGTGGTAAAGGTGAGGGGCAGCTGGGTTTCATCCTTCTGAATTCAGCTAAGAGCTCAAGTAACATTGAAGTGAAGAATAAGAGGCCACTTCTCATTTCTTCTGCAAATGGTGGTTATAAATGATACCCATTTGAAGGACATGAATATTTTTATGACAGTTGAGAAACATAGATTGAAAAAAATAGATGGTTCTTTTCCATCTTTGAATTCTCAGTGCTTACCACATTACTTTGCATATTATAAAGGTTTAATGACTGTTTATTGAATGAATGACTGAAAGGAAAAACGGAAGAAAGGTGTTCTATAACAGTTTGTAAGAGAAAAATGTAGTAATCAAGTAAAAGTAGAAACCTTAAAGAGTTTTAAAGAAATAATTGAGTAATGAGAGCTTGCTTTCTTTCTTTCTTTCTTTCTTTCTTTCTTTCTTTCTTTCTTTCTCCTTAGAGCTGTTTATTTTTCTAATACAGATATGATGACAACTTGTCAATATTTTTGTTTAGCATCTAGCTTATCTTCAATATTTAAACGAAACAATGCTACTTTATAGGAATTTGTATGTACTTAGAAAATAATCCCATATATGAAGTCATTTGTCACTAACCTGGTATAGAAACTGACAGGTTTTTAATAGCTGATTTTAATAGATTGTGAAGAATTGCTTCTTATTATCAAGGTTCTTTGATTACCTTATTTATTACCAGTCAGCTTGCTGGGCTATTAAATATTTGATAGTTCTGGCACCTAGATTAGCTTGTAACAGAGTAGTTACAGGGAATGTGTGAACAAATGTTTCTTAAGTGCTTTCTGCATATGAAATATGGAATTAGAAGTGGCTTAAGACAGAATTGTTGATAGGAATAGTTTATGTACTCTTAGTTTACAGGAACAAATAAACAGGTAACAATATAGCAAAATAAAAGTATCATTCAACAGTTTTGCCAATTTGGAGAAGAGAAGGGAACTCTTGTTAACCTGTTAAAGACTGTGAAAGCAACACTGGGTAATCTCTAAAACAAAGATTGAAATTCATTAATTTATTCAACCACTTTTTACTGGTTAAAGAAAAGGAACTATGTATTTCTCTTCTTTTGACAAGTATGTGTGCAGCCATCTAGATCCTTGCTAATCTATTAGAACACAAAGATTGTAAATCATTATTTTAACAGGAATTTTGTCTCATTGCAAATATGTGAGTATTTACGGCCAGAAGGTTGCTACAAGGCAGCTCTGAGGAAAATTGTAGTATGACATAAATGCAAAAAAATCCTTCACCACAGAAGAGAGTAGGAGGTATTTGCAAATAAGGCTTAGAAATGGCTATATACATATGCCATAATAAGATTGGTGGGGAAAATCACTAGGCAGAAGACTGCATTTATATTAGACAAAATGTAGGGGAAATTTTTTGGAGGAAACTCAAGTATAGAAAGTTTCCCGAGGTTTTTAGAAAAGGAGTTTAGGGCTAAATTAAAAAAGATAACAGGTGTATTTAGAGTGTGGCTAAGGACTAAACTTAGAGGTAGTTAACAGGATAAGGTTCATGTTTCCTTACCATTATATTCTTATTTGCGAAATATTGCATGGTTTCTCCTCAGTCCACAGTCTGTAAAGAAGAACTTAGGAAGTACTTTTCATGTTTTAATTTTGCTAGATCAGTCAGGAGAAAGATTATTTGCTTGTCAAACTGGATTTTCTTTCTTATCTCCACTTATACTCGTATGAAAGTGTTGAGGATGATGAAGCAGTTGTAGATGTCCTTATTTTTAGCAATGTTTAGGACATTGAGATTTAATTATTTTGGAGCACATTTTCCACAGTGCTCTCTGTTTTTATACACAGTTTACTTTTTTGAGATGTTCAGCTTTCCAAAGAATTCAGTATTTGACATGAATTTTATGTGCGTGTGTAATGATAGAGGTGGTACGAGGGACCTTTGACATTGAAGGATTTTTTTGGACATTGTTGCAATATTTAGATAAGTTATCACAACCCAGAGTGAAATGGTGATTGTGGGGATAGAAGGGGAGGAAGAGTGTGAGATGTGCACTGGGATCTTGGTGGCCAGTTGATGGGAAAGGGGCTAGCTCAGGAGGATAGGATGGGGAGAGATTGGAGGAGTTGCCAATAAAATCCTAGTGTTCAAAGGATATGTAGAATCAGACTGACCTAGATTGGTTTTGGTGTCCCAAGAGGAATCAGTTTGGTTTATGGGATATAGCAATAAGAGTGTCTTGTTACTGCCAATTCTTAAAGTCTTTGGTGACACTGATGTGGCTTTTGGTGGTTTGTCTTGTGTGTAGGAGAAACTAGCTATGGCTGGAGGATGGATTGTTGATCTAAAGGGAGGTTATGGCCTTCAAGAGCCTTGGTGGCTGACAATACTCAGGCAGGGAATTTGGACAAAGTTATGTGGGCCACAGAGTGGGTCCATTTTTAATAAGTGCATTGGAGTATGCTCACCAAACTGGTAGGATCTTGGACCCGTTGGAGATCCATTGTAGGCTTGGAGGCAGAGATAGGAAGGAGGGGAGGTATTTAGTAGTAGTTGCATTCATATTTAACCTCACCTTTGAACAGTCTTTTTTTTAATTTGAAAAAGTTTCCCAATATAATTTCTCCTATATTGCTAATATAGGAGTCAGTTTTGCCAATATTAGAAGATAGTCTTCACATTTTTATCCTCATTTATAGCCAGTTCATAGGCATGTGACTTAGACTTCACCAATTCGATTCACCTCCCACAAGATTTGATTGGAACTGAGGAAACAGGTTCTACACAGAGTTCCATTTTTTGCTGGGGAGGTGGTAGGTGGCAGCAATGGCTTCTTAGTGGTTGCAAGGTTGATTTCCAGCAACAGGCGTGGTTTTCTTTAGTATTCTGTGGGACAGTAATGGTGACGATCATTTTCTAATCATTTCTGTTCTGTGGCACTGTTTAAACATTGTTTCTGGAAACTTAACTTTGAGCATAGTTTTTTATCCTGAAAATTCTGTGAGATGCTTGGTAATCTCTTAATAAACTCCTCTTTTGTTAATCAGCCAGTGTCAGTTTCTTTTGTGTTTATCTAAAAACTATAGCTGGTCCTGGCTTAATTAGGAGTTAAGGCAGCAAATGAAGGCAAGACTTAGGTTGTGTCTGCTAGGCTTCATCAGATTCCATGTAGTAACTGATTGCAGCTGAGCCAGTGGGTGTCAGCTAGTCAGTGTTTAAGAGTCTAGGAATTGACCTCAAATCCATGGGGACTCATTTTAGATTATATTTTGGGGTGAATTGGAAGAGGAGAGGAAAAATAACTGTGGTGATAATGGTCTGTTTGGATGTTGGAGATATGGAATACTAATTTTAGTTTTGGACATGGTTAGTTTGAGGTGCCAATAGAAATATCCATTTTTGGGGGCACCTGAGTGGCTCAGTCAGTTAAGTGTCTGACTCTTGGTCTCAGCTCAGGTTGTGATCTCAGGGTCATGACTTCAATATTAGGCTCCATGCTGAGTGTGGAGCCTACTTAAAAAAAAAGAAATGCTCATTTTTAACTTATGTGGGACATAATTAGAAATTCAGGAAAGCATTGGAGGTAGAAGTGAGTTATTCAGCAGACAGTTATTTCATGGCTCTGTTGAAATTGAATGAGAGTGCTGAGCATAGTGACATGGAATGAGGTGGGAAGAGAATTGAGGACAGACCCTTGGGGATAGTTCATAATTATAGGGACAATAGGGGAAGGAGAGAGTGAAGATACCTAAAAAGATGTTCTGGAAGGATGGGAGAAAGTTAAGGGGGCTATGCTATTTGAGAAGTTCAAAGAAGATAGAGAGTTCCAAGGAGCAGAAAGTCAGGAATATCAAATCATACAGAGAAGAATAAAGCCTGAGAAGAAGCCATTTATATTTTAGCTTTGGAGAAAATAATGGAAAATAAAACTAAACCTGCTACTAAAGAGTAGTAGAATGAAGCACTGAGATAATATTTGGAATAAAAGAGGTTAAATGGAGATTCTAGTCAAATTTTGTTAGATTTGAAATCTAAATAATAAATTCTGAAACCAGAAAATAACCGATATCTTTTTCTTTAACAGATTTTTATCTGGCTAGTTGTTTAGTTTGTCTTTCTGAGTAACTGCATTGATGTATCAAATTCTTTTGTTTTAATGAGACAACAACTCTGGTGTGGAAAATTTGGGGAAATATTTTGCTTTACAATTATAGTATTCATTAAGCATTATCATGTAAGCTGTAAACAATTGTTAGAGCATTTAAATGTTTGTGACATCTGTGTTTTTATATGAATGTAAGAAGTTTTCTCTTATAAGTGTTACAGTGATCATTGTTAACAGTTTGACCTTGCTTTACATTTTTGCCAGAGTATAAAGTGTTAGTGATTGCATTCTATCTTTTATTCCTTTTATTCCTTTTATTCCAACTCCCCCACTCCCCTGAACAGTGACTTCATTATTACTGAATGAGAAGCTTGATTACTGTCCTTGGTTAGAGCCTCTGCCACTCAAGATTTTAATTTTTTTTTTTTGAAGTGCTGTCTTTTTACATTTTCCTTTTCTTTATTTTAAAGAGCTGTCTCTTTATGTTTGATATTTTGATAGAATTATCTGCTCAAAATGAAAGTCTGTGCTCCTTGAATTCTGGCTTCAAAATAATTATCTAGAATAGATAGAAGATACTTAAGCAAGATGAAAGATGCAAAGATGCCATTCTTAATTTGTTAAGGTTTATTATCAACAAGACTGGGTCTTGTACCAGTCTTAAAAATGTATCTTGATTATAATTTGAGCTACAGTCTATCATCAAACATAAAGTTCATATTCTAGAATCTAAAATTTTACCTTAATTTATGTAAACGGAAGACATAAAATTTAAAATGTTTATTTTTTTTAAAGATTTTATTTATTCATGAGAGAGAGAGAGAGAGAGAGAGAGAAGCAGAGACATTGGCAGGGGTGTAGCAGGCTCCCTTGCAAGGAGCCTGATGTGAGACTCAATCCCCAGATTCCGGGATCACACCCTGAGCTGAAGGCAAACGCTCAACCACGGAGCCACCCAGGTGTCCCTAAAATTTAAGATGTTTAAAGATTTATTATATCTTGTGTCATTATTTTTGTGCAGTGTTTTAAAATTAATTGAAGTTCACTTTCAATTTATGGAAAATGATATGGATGTTATTACATATCTTAGAGCTTTAAAGTTAAGGATATTTTAATGGTCATCTAGTTTAGAGTCTATAAATTACTCCTTTATGTAGATGAAAGCTTAAAGTATCTTTTAGATGTTGGGTTTATGACATAATCCCAAACAGCATACATAGTGAGTAAAATCTCATTTAATCCTAGTGGTAGAGAGTTACTTCTATCCCCATTCTCAAGATGAAGAAAATGAGGCTCAGTGAAGTTGATTTCCACTTGGCGGAGGTCTGTTGAAGAATGGATATATACTAGAAATTTTGAATTCCTATCTTGACATTTAGGTTTAATAAACTATTTTGACAGAAGTGCTTTTGAGATAATTCAGAATATCTTTCATGGTTTTATTATTTGTTTGTTTATTTATTATTTATTTATTATTTATTTTTTAAATTTTTATTTATTTATGATAGTCACAGAGAGAGAGAGAGAGGCTGAGACATAGGCAGAGGGAGAAGCAGGCTCCATGCACCGGGAGCCCGACGTGGGATTCGATCCCGGGTCTCCAGGATCGCGCCCTGAGCCAAAGGCAGGCGCTAAACCGCTGCGCCACCCAGGGATCTCTTTATTTATTATTTAACTGGTGGCTATGTTGACTATGCCAACTAGTGAAGTTTAGAATTTACTTGGAGACCAAATTGCTATACAAAAAGAACTTAACTTTATTTGAACTCGTATCAGATTTTCATTTCAGTGGCAATGATACCGTTTACATTTTTGTCTTGATGGAATTTTTTTCCCTGTAGTGTACTGATAGTATACAGATGACAGTGTTTTACACTAATCAGGTTTTTTCCTTAGATATAGCAGAAGTCTGTTTGTACAATGACCTTTCAGAATAAATTGTCAAGCATGTCAGATGCTAAGAGCTAAAAAGGGTTGGCCAAACGTAATGTTTTGCAGGTGAGTCTTTGGGATGCTCCATTTACTTGAAATTTTAAACAATGAGTTGAAAGACCATGTTGAAGTATGAATGTTTCAAAATGATGATTAATGAGGAGCTCGTCACTTAGAATTCACTTCAGGTACTATGTTTTCAGTGTTAGCCCAAAGTAATTCCTTGTAACACAAATGGATGATTTTTATAATATGCAAACACAAGGATAGTAAAGTAAACTAATAATTGAGCAACACAACACCTAGTGTTCTTTGCCTTTTTTCACGTTGAAGTTGACTTGTTACCCTGTTAGAAAGGTTGTTTTCTTTTCTTCATTGGTATTTTACCATGGTATTTTTCTGACTATTAATTAATTAATTTAATTGTCTGAGAAGTTCTAGTTTTTAGGAGCATATTTTATTTTATTATTATTATTATTTTTAATTTTATTTATTTATTCATGAGAGACACAGAGAGAGAGAGAAAGAGAGAGAGAGAGAGAGAGAGAGAGGCAGAGACACAGGCAGAGGGAGAAGCTGGCTCCATGCAGGGAGCCCAATGTGGGACTCAATCCCAGGATTTCAGGATCACGCCCTGGGCCAAAGGCAGCGCTAAACCGCTGAGCCACCCAGGGATCCTAGGAGCATATTTTAATACACATTTCTGTGCTTATAATAGTTCAGTTTTCCATTATTATTCAAATAGCCATGTAAATAAACTTCATTTTAGGCCAGTTGAGCTGAGAAGTGCTGCAGTCAACAATATATAAAATTAATCAGGATCAATCAGTTCATTGTTAATACAAAAGAAATCTAGAAGGCCCCAGTGCAAATTATGAAATAATACACACTTTACCTTAGACCCCATTGCCCTGAATGGTTTTGAGAATAGGCGCTTTGACTGTTGGGAATCTCAAAAGTGCATTGGATGAGATTGTGGCAAAGTCAAGGAGTTGGGGGCCAGCAGAATTAGGATCTGGTAAGATGTCAGTAAGTAGTTACTAGGCAATCAGATTTCAGTTAAAGTTTAGGACCATAAAATGTGGTCTCTGTCAAGTCCTCTTGAGATAATTATGGCAAACTGGCAAATTAAGCTTGGTATGTGCAAAACCAAGGGAAACTTCATGCTGCCTTAATAAACATATCTGACCAATTTGATTCTTAAGGAACCAAGGTTTTCTGGTGGGTACAGCCCCTAGTGTAGGACACACCTGTGATTACAGGTACATATTAATTCAGTAACTGATTGCCATGAGCCAGGATTCATCCAGATAGTGCAGAAGCTTAAGGGTCATATTTGAAGGCGGAGCTACACCTTTCAGCTGTATTTGAAACTCCTTCTTCTGTGGTCCTGCATGTTGCATGTGTGTGTGGTCAGTGTATGCTTGTGGGTGCACCTGTGTGTGTGTGTGTGTGTGTGTGTGTGTATACCACAAGGTTTCAGTTTGATTGGAGCCTGGTCAGTATCTGTTCAAACTATGTTCTGAACACTTTGTTTTAACACCTTACTTCTTAGGAGTGGCATTCTTGCTTTTTGACTTTGGGCAGACCAGAAATCTTTGTCTGTGAGGCTAGCAGTGGTTGAATTGGTCCAGAGGTAGGGATGGGTGCATCTTAGCCAGCATGGATTATAAAAAAGCACATTTATTTCAGAAAAAACAAGAAACTACGGATTTAATTGAAGGATCAGATATTCCCAGAAAGTAGAGAAACTTTCTCTATTTATTTATTCCTTGTTAACTCTCTGGGGTTTAATTAAAAGACCAGGATAAATTAAATTCTTATTTTCTTATTTGTCATAAGCACATCTGATAGTGCTTAAAGTAGTGTGCTATATTAATGTAAAGATAGTAAAAGTGTAGCTAAAATAGAGCATATAGGAGAAAGTTCTTAAAGTTGCATTAAGAGAGAGGTTGAACAAAATTGAAAGTTTGGCCAAAGAAGAACAATCAGATTTTAATATTTAGTTAATTGTCTGAGAACAGATACAAAAGATGAGAGCAAGTGCCTGGCTTCTGAAGATAACATGAGTAAATACTGAAAAAAAAATTTCAACTTGTTGAGTAATTGGTAATCAGCATATCAAGGATAGAGATCTTTGCAATAGCTTTATTGAGAGTCTATCAAATTTGGGAAATTCTTATAGTCAGGAGATTAAATTACCATTAAATCAACAAAACAAATAATACTGGTCTGTAATTTAAGAATCTTATTTTTGTTGAATAATACATTTAAAAGGCATCAAGGGGCAGCCCTGGTGGCTCCGTGGTTTAGCGCCTGCCTTTGGCCCAGGACGTGATCCTGGAGTCCCGGGATCGAGTCCCACGTCAGGCTTCTTGCATGGAGCCTGCTCCTCCCTCTGCCTGTGTCTCTGCCTGTGTTTCTGCCTCTCTCTGTCTCTTAAGAATGAATGAATGAATAAATAAATAAATAAATGAATAAATAAATAAATAAAATCCTTAAAAAAAAAGGCATCAAGTTGGATACTACAAATCAAAGAGATAGGAATGCACATTTCTGAATTTCAGTTATTGCACCTGTTGCTAGAAATATCTTTTTAGATTATTAGCAAAGTGTTCATTAAGAAGTAATTGTTATTCTTGATAGAGTCAGCATAATTTGAGATGCCTAAAGTTTATTACTAATCATTTAAAAAATATTTTTTATTTTTTAAGAAGGCTCCATGCCCAGCATGTAGCCCAGTGAAGGGCTTGACTTCATGACCCCGAGATAAGACTTGAGCTGAGATCAAGAGTCAGATGCTTAACCGACTAAACCACTCAGGCACCCTTATTACAATTAAATGAAGTAACAAGAATCACTTTAGATTTTTTATACATATGCAAATGTTAATGTGTTAAATGCTATTCAAAAAAATCCTTGATAGCATTCCTTCAAGTATAAAGTTGAAGAATAATGAATGAATGAACATACACCTCAAACATTTTCTTGGTTAAGAAAGTAACGATAGGGGCATCTAAGTGTCTCAAGTTGGTTTAACATCTGCCTTTGGCTTGGTGGAATTGAGTCCCACATCAGGCTCCCTACTCAGTAGGGAGTCTGCTTCTCTGTCTATCCCTTCCCTCTGCTTGTGATCTTTCTCCTCTCTTTCATGCTCTGTCTCAAATAAATAAAGAATCTTAAAAAAAAAAAAAGGTAATGATAGAATTATACTTAGGAATAGCTTTGACTTTTCAGGCTTTCCTCACATAAAGGATGTATATATCTGTCTAGTTTTTATTGTCTGATTGTGTATTTAACTTATATTTTTATTTCCTGTCCTTTGTGAATAAATATATTTCATTTGATTGGATTCTAAACACTTCTTTCATGAAATTATTTTACATTATTCATAGTATGGTCTAATTTAGAAAAACATTAGATATGTAAAATGTTGAAGATTAGAAATGTGACGATTCATGCATGTGAAACGTTTGGTCACCATAAGTTTAATAGTTTTTTATTTTTATTTGTTTATTTTTTAGGGTTTAAATTTTTTTATTTTTTTAAATTTTTTTACTATTTTCAGTGCTACTTATTCTTTCCCATAGGTCCAGATTCCCATTTGGTATGACTTTTTAACCTAAATACGTCCTTTAGCATTTCTTGTGATATGGGTCTTTATGGTCTTTTTAAGACCAGGTAAGTCATTCTCAGATACTGGAAGTCCTCCTTAATACTTAATAGTTTGAGGAATGATGATGGTCATTGAGGAATATAACTCCAAGGTACTCTCAGGAGGCCAAGGATCTGAGGAACAGGGAGTGGGAGACACAATGGTAAACCACAGTTCTCAGAAATGGTGTACTCTTTAATTTACTTATTTTCTCCCCAGTGGTTACTTGAGGTATTGTAGAGTAGGTGAAAATTCAGAATGACAATGTCGTTTAGTCAAATAAAACCTGTTTGTGTCAGAAGGGACCTTGAACATAGACCTCAGAGTCAGATGTCAGTTTCTTGTTATGAAGGAATTTTAAAACTTAAGGTTATGTAGACAGTAATAGTCAGCACTTCTTTTCACATGAGAAACATTGTAATTCAAGTATGATGTTTGAAGGGTCTGGCTCTTACCCTTCCCCTGTTTGCATGGTGTGTGTGTGTGTGTGTGTGTGTGTGTGCGCGCGCGCGCGTGCGTGCACGTGTGCTGTCCCTCAAATAAATAATTTCAATCTTAAAAAAAAAATAAAGCCGAAGTGAGATATAATAACATACTTTCTAAAATGGCTAAAATTAAAAATCTGGTAAAACCAAGTGTTGGTAACCAAACTATATTCTCATACATTGCTGTCGGGGTTGTAGAATGGTTACAACCCCTTTGCAAAGTAACTTGACAGTTTCTTATAAAGTTAAACATACATTTACCATATGATGCAGTAGTCCTATTCCTAGATATTTACTCAAAAGAAAGCAGGCATACTTGTATATAGATTTGTTCATGAATATTCATAGCAGTTTTATACATAATAGCTCCAAATTAGGAACAACCTAAATGGCAACTGACAAATAGATAAACACATCGTGATACAGATTTGATTTTGATTTTATACCTGAGGTTTGTCCTTGGTTAACTTAGAAATGTGTAAAATTTTCAGAAAGTTTAGTACAGAAAGATTCTTGAAAAAAAAAAAAAAAAAAAAGCCAGGTCTTTGTTAAGTGAAAAACCACAATAGGATTCTATTTCACCTTATTACCCATTAAAAAACAGTGGATTTCTGCATTGTTTATGTGACTTAGAATAAACCAGTAGAACCTGATTGATAATGTGGCCTAGCTATGTTCTGACTATCAGAAAATAGGTACTGAAAGTTCTTTTCTCCTGGGTGAGAACTGAATTCTCTAGAAAATGAGATAGACTTCTGTATCACCATGGTACAAATTGGCTTAAACAGTAGTTTGTTTTGATACCTCTCAGATTCTTTCAGATTTAGTTTATGTTATAGATTTTCTTATTTTCCACATTTCATAGGTATTTAAGAATTTGAGAATGGATATGTCAAGAACTGTTGGTTAGATTGTCCTTTAGACCAAAAACTTGTATAGAATTATATTTTAACTGTAACGTGCAATTCTCAGCCTCATTGAATAGTGATTTATATCCATGCAGTCTGTTGTAGTCATAGTCTCTTTTGGGTATGTGGTTTATTTATAAATGAAATTAAGTTGCATTGTATGAATTTATTGAGGATGTTGAATTAAGGGCCTTATCAGGAAAATTTACTGCGATGGTAAAAAATCTAAGATCATAAGTCAGAATTCCTGAGTCCTTAACATATGGTTTGTGTATTATAATGTGCTACTTTCTTTTGAAAAAAGAATATTTTATTATAAATTTAAACCTTATTCTTGCAAGTGAAATATTACAGATTAACTGCAAATTTCAAACTGTTTCAAATTAATTTGAATTTGCATGGAATGCTCAGTTAGTGATTGTTTCCTAAGGGAGCTAGCTCTAGGAATCCTGCGGCTACATCTAGACAGGAGAGAAGCTAGATTAAAAAGTTACTTAAAAAGAAAGAAATGTATTAGGTCTGTGGCTTAAGTTTAGATAATTAGAATTGATATATATTTTAAAAACCAAGGTTTATTTATATACTAGAAAGTGGTTTTCTTTAGAAAATTATATATACAAGAAATATATTCAACCTCTCATTGTCTTATTGCTGAAATGTAATCATTTTTGAGGCAACTCTTCAGTAATTTAATATGAATCAATACCAAGACATAAAGTTGTTTACCTTTCCATCTTACTTCATTGTTTCCAAAATTAAATCTAGGGAGAAAAAAATTAACAGAAATTGGTGTGAAATTGCTTTTAAAAATCTGTACTATGTTTTAAAGTAAATTATTCAAATCCTTATATAGATATACTCTGAAGAAAGAAATAATAAAACCATTGATAAATCTTTGCCTTAAACATTGATTTTCAGATATTTTCCACTAAGGGCTTTCTATTCAAGTTTTCTCAGTCTTTTGACAACATACCTATAGTAGTATTGTGGTGGGACTTGGGTGTTTGAGATGGAGGAGTAGCCTGATATCATAATTGGTTTCTTTTGGAGGTGTGTGGAGGGAGGCTTTTGTGCCTGATGATATAGCCAGTAAGCATAGTTCTCCAGGCTTTTCAGAGAGTCTGTGAACTGACATATATATCCAACTGAGCCATCCAGGTGCCTCTGTTTTTGCAACTTCTATGTGAGTCTAAAATAATTTCCAAATAAAAAGTTAAAAATGTATATTATAGGGGCACCTGGGTAGCTCAGTCAGTTAAGCATCTCATGATTTCAGTTCAGGTCATGATCTCAGGGTTGTGAGACTGGGTCCCCAGTGGGGCTCCAGGCTTAGCTTGGAGTTTGCTTGTCCTTCTCCCTCTGCTCCTCCCCCTACTTGTGTGTATATGAGTGTTGTGTGCACTTTCACACTCTCATAAATAAATCTTTTTTTAAAAAGTTGCAAAAATAGTATAGAGAGCTCCTATTATACTCCTTACTCATTGTTCCCCAAAGATAACATCTTACATACCATAGTTCTTCTGTCAACTACTAAACTATAGACCTTTTCCACATCACCAGTTTTTTTTTTTTTTAAGATTTTATTTATTTATGACAGACACAGAGAGAGAAAGAGAGAGAGAGAGAGAGAGAGAGAGAGAGAGAGGCAGAGACACAGGCAGAGGGAGAAGCAGGCTCCATGCAGGGAGCCTGATGTGGGACTCTATCCTGGGTCTCCAGGATCACACCTTGGGCTGAAGGCGGCGCTAAACTGCTGGGCCACTGGGGCTGCCCCATTTCACCAGTTTTTACATGTCTTCTGGATACTTGTGTTTTGTGAAATTTTACTACATGCATTGATACTTATCACCACCACTGTATCACTATGACAAATAGGATGTAGAACTTTTTCATCACACCTAAGAAATTTTCTCATGCTACCTCCAACACCTTCCGTTCCATTCTGGCAACTGCTGATCTGTTCTTCATCACTATAGTTTTGTCATATTGAGAATAATATGTAAATGGAACCATACTGTTATGGGGTTTATTGTGTTATATGTGGTAGTCATATGTTGAAACCCGAACACCCACTACATTGGAGTGTGACCATATTTGAAGATACTTCGGATGTAGAGGATTGCAAGCCTAGAGCAAGGACAGGAAATTGGAATTGAGGATGGCACTAAAGCTCTTTTAGCTTTAGGGGAAGTGGGATACTTTAGGGACTGGTGTATTGTTAGCCACAATGAAATAGCTCTTTGAATTAAATTCGGCAACTGGGTTGTGTTGTGTTAAGGAAAATCAGTGCTTGAATGAGAAATCCATTTTGCTTGAGACTTAAAATATACAGATGTTACTCATGAAGGTTAATAAGTGAACTAATTTCTATCCCTTGGTACTTTTGCACATAATGTTATACAGGGTTAGTTGGTAAGTAGCTAGTAAAAACTAGAATCCTGAAAATATTGGATTAAAGGCTGAATCTATAAAGAACACTTTCTATTATGGAAATTTCCATACATTTCCCAAATTTCCATAAATTGCGATTACTATGGAAAACAGAAAACAATTTTATACGAAATGTTACCTTTTAATACAAATTTCTCAAATCTTGGAAAGCTACTATTGAGAGAAGCAAGCTAGACTAAAGGAGTAATACATATAATTAAGTCCCTTAATGTAGGTTTTGAAGATTATATGGGTAACGAATAATTTTTAAATTTATCCTCTGTTTACTTCAGGCATTTTTTTCGGATAGCATTTCCTAGTTTTAATTGGACTAGTTGTACCAAAACAGAAAAGCTTTTACATGTTGTTGATGATATATTATTATTTCAAATCGGACTACTTTATCACATTGCATTCATAACTGTTCTGGATTTATAGATGGCAATTATAGGGACAGTTTTAAGAGTGAATGCTCCTTTACGTGCATACTCATGTATGTGCACCTACACCTTCAGTCCTTTTTATTTTCCCTTTTCTTTGGGTTGCACCTTCTCCTTATCTGTTCCATCATTCCTTTTTCAGTATGTCCACGTAGAAAATAATAAATTGCTGTTCTTAGGTCTTTGTAATCTGTAGTACAGTGGAAAGCATACTGAGAGAAGCATGGACTTTTTCTCAGGTGGTCATATAACCACACTGTATTTCTCCACTTGTATAACAACTGTGAACTACTTCATTTCTGTTAAATATGCTTTCTAGAGATCAGGTAAGATTTGCCTGTTTCAGTCTTCAGTGTCTAGACTATCTTGACATAGTCTTTCTTTTTTTTTTTTTTTTTTTTTTTTTAAGAGAGAGAGTGGGGGTGGGGAGGGGCAGAGGGAGAGGGAGATGGGGGAGAATCTTAAGCAGGATCCATGCATGCCCATCATGGAGCTGGCCAGATATGGGGCTCAGTGTCATTATCCTGAGATCATGACCCAAGCCAAAATCAGGAGTCTGGCATTTAACCTACTGAGCCAACCATGCCCCCCAATCTTGACCAACTTTTGAAGAAAATTTGAGCTGTTCTTTTTTGAGAGATTAATCTAGATCTAATTAATCTAGATCTCATCTAATCTGGATTAATCTAGATCTAATCTAATGATATTTTCATAAAAAACTGTTACATGTATTGCTGGTAATGTGGCCCAGATCTAGCTTTGGTAACCTCATTTTGCTTATCTCATTATCTCCTTTTTTCTCTTTCTACATATAACATTGTCTCATTCTTCTAAGTTAAGATTTCCTAAAATATATATGTATGTGTGTCTCTTTTATTTATATATTTTTGACCTGAAGAGAATTTTATGAGCAGTTGTGGCTGAAATGCAGTAAAACTGAAGCAGTCCTCTTAGATTTGGGTTTTCCATAGCACTTGGTTTTACCATAGGAATTGTAAGATAATAAAATATATATTTTATTCTTTAATATAGATGTAGTCTATCCCAAGTAATATTTTGTCACCAAATTAGCTTTTGTAAAAGTAAAATGAGTGGAGTACTAGCATTTAAAATTTCTTTTTGTGTGTGTGTGAAAAAGGAGAAGAAATAAGATTATTCAGTTTGCTAGCTCTTGAACTAACTGAACTTGTAAGTATGAGAAATGAGAAAACCTTCCATTTTGGGAAGGTACAGTTGTCTTCATGAAAGTAATTTGCTTAGATTCTAGTGAAAATGGCAAAATTTGAAAAGATTTTAAAACTCAGGATTGATATATTAAGGTACCAGGGATTGTATTCATGTTTTTTGTGAAGCAGGAAGACTAAAAGGTATTGAATGAGGAATCTGTGATGGGGACTGTTAAAGATGAAGGGAATGGACACTTAATAGCTTTTTAGAGAATGAACAAAAGAAAATCTATTGCCTCGATTATAGCCAACTAGCAAGTAAAATCTTTGCTTTAAAAAAAACTCCATAAATAGTTTTAAAATGGTACTAAAGTAAAAATTTTCATTTCTTGATTTTACTCTTAAGAATATGACAATTAAAAAAATAAAATTATTGGAAAAATAGAATTTCTATAATTCAAAGACACATAACAATATTTTCAGTCTTTTTTTCATTTTAAGAGCCTTATATTGTATGCCTCAGATGATGTTAAGCTCTTATAAAATTGTTGGAAAAAAAAATAAAATTGTTGGAGAACTTTGAGGAATTGACTAGTTCTTGGTCATATACATAGTAGGCAGTCGAATATTTGTTATCTGATTTAGAAAACCTAAATTTTGCTGTGTCTTAGCAATTAGCAGAATGCTCAAAGGTTAGTGGATACCATCACTTAAACTGGTACATTACCGAAAGTAGTTAGGAACTTTAATTGACAAAACAAGCACCCCGGCTTTTCCTAAATTCTTCTACCAACAGTAGTGCCTGCCAGATCAGGAGTTGACACTCCTGATATAAGGCCCCACAGGCCAAATATAGCCAACTGCTTATTTTTGTAAATAAAGGTTTATTGGAACACAGCCATGACCATTAGTTATGTATTGCCTGTGGCTTCAGTGGCAGAGTTGAATAGTTGTGACAGAGACCCTGTGGCCCCTAAAGCCAAAAATATTTACTATCAGACTGTTGACCCCAGTGCTAAAATGATGATGCCAGAAAATGTATAAAAGTCTTTGTTTTGTTTGAAATTGTATTGAAAATCCAGAACTTTTTCTTATTGAAAAGTCAAAGTACTGCTCTACATTGAAGAGAGCAGGGCACATGTGTTGGTAACTTTTGGGATCCTTTGATGGGGGGGGGAGGCAGTTTATTATTTTAGTATGAAATAGAAATTCTAAATTGAGCTTTACCTTAACTAGCAGCTACAGAAATCTTAAAAAGCTGCCAGAAGTTTTAACAATTGAATAAATGTGACAGACCAGTGTCTTTTAAGAAATTAACAGTTAAATTATATAAGACACTTAAAAGCAGATGTCTAGAACTATTTTCATATTTTATTTTGTTTGTGCCACCATCTCTAGCAACTTATTGCATTTATATTTTGTTGTAAAAAATCAGTTTTTAATTTTTTCCCTAAAACCTGAGTTGAGTTTATGTGGTATGTATAGGGAGACTTGGGTTTGAATTCGGTTTTCTCTATTTAATAGTTGTATAAACAAGTAACTTCTCTGTGCCCTAATTTTCATGCCTCTTAATGGGGATAACAAGACCTATCTCATGGGATTATTGGGTTAATACATGTAAAGCACTTAATATAGTACCTTTCATTACTGTAAATGCTTAATATAATTAGTATGGCTTGCTTTTATGATACTTTATTGAAGTTGCTCCAGTCACAAGTTCTCTGTTATTGAAAGCAACTATGCTTGGATAAGGGTTAAAAAGATTTTGTGAGAATCTGCCCTGAAACCCCAAGCTCTTTCTGTAGTGGCAATAACTGTCAAGTGATGCTGCTCATATGAGATATGGGAATTGGAATCCGACCAAGGAGATAACATTTCTCAAGTAACATGCAGATTACCCATATAGTACAATTAATTTTAGTTGCCAAGTAATGAATTAATTGAGGCAAATTTTCTTTTAATTCTTAGAGTTTTTCTTTTCGTTGCCTACCTTCAGCTATTTAAATATTTTTCTCCATCAGCTTGAGTTTTTGCAAGTGGAGTATACTTTTTAATAGATCAGATTCCTGAATCTCTGCTCTGACCTTACTGAATCAAATCCTCAAAGATAGGCCCTTGGTGAGTCTAAAGCATACTGAAATTTGAGAACCAGATATAGGGAACAAAATTATTTAAAATGCAAACTATTGAATTGTCTGACTTTTTCAATATTTTTGGTAAGAGGTTGGACTCTGCAGGAGATGGAAACTTTTTTTTTTTTAAAAAGATTTACTCATTTATTTATGATAGAGAGAGAGAGAGAGAGAGAGAGGCAGAGACACAGGAAGAGGGAGAAGCAGGCTCCATGCCGGGAGCCCGACGCGGGACTCGATCCTGGGACTCCAGGATTGCGTCCTGGGCCAAAGGCAGGTGCTAAACCGCTGAGCCACCCAGGGATCCCCGAGATGGAAACTTTTGACAGAGAATAGGTTTCTGTCAGTTTCATAGAATTTGTTGAGATTTGAATAGGGACTTCGGAGCTCATAGTCCTGTCTTTGGATGTCAACTTTGTGACCATTTGTGCTTCTTTCCTGCTATCTTTGTTCTAGGACTCCCTTCTCTCAGTTGAATTACTCTTTTAACCTCCAGCCTAAACTGTTCTTATACTGAACTGAACTAACACTGTTAAGACAGCCTGATGATTCCAACAGAACTTTGGAAAGTAAGGAGAAAAATACTTGAAAGAAGGGACAGACATTGTAAAAATGCACTTCTGAAAAATGGACTTCTGTTTTGAGAATCTTCTTGAAGAACTTTATTGAATCTTAGATTTCTTTTTTCTAGCAGCTCATGAGCTGGCCTGACTTGTCTGGCCAAACTTTGCCTCCAGTTGTAATCTCCTGGCACCTTCTCATTTATTGCTACATTGCTACATCAGGGTCATCCACCTGCTCGTTTTGCTTTATTTCAAGACAGTGCCTACTCCTAGTTTGCTTCAGAAATTTTCAGACTTCATAGATCTTTCCAGTTTAGCATCAAGATTCTCCCAAATTCAGTATTTTTTGTAAATAAGGGAGATAATACTTCAGAATTTTTTTTAAAGATTTTATTTATTAGAAAGAAAGAGAGCATACTTGAGCAGGAGGCGGTACAGAGGGAGAAGGAAAAGCAGACTCCCAGCTGAGCATGAGCCCCACAGGGGGTTCATCTCATGATCCTGAGATCATGACTTGAGCTGAAATCAAGAGTCAGTCCCAACGACTGAGCCACTGTTACTGTGTATCAGTAACCAAATACTGAAGAATCTTTTCTTTTTTTTTTCCAAATACTGAAGAATCTTAATGAATACTACTAGATTTACTAATCCTTTACTTTTCTGAAGCATTCCATTCACATAATTCCTACAATATGAGTTTTCTTTTTCATTTCCTTTGTTGAGCCCTCTGTGTAGGAAAGTATCACAATATAACAATACTTTATCTGCATGTTAATTTGTGTTATTGTCTTCAGAATTTGACATGAGAGGAAGGGCAGAGTTCTTTCCAGGTGCAACTTCTTGTCCCCATTATTGGGGATGATTGAGAGTTACTCAGTGACAATCACTGTAAAATGTTTGTCTGTAGTAGGTGTTACAGGGATTGTCAGGGAATCCGAATGCCAGAAGGGGCCCTTTCTGTGTCTCCTGACTGTTGAGAGGCCTGTGTTTAAACTACTCTATTCTTATTTTCAGAAGTGTCTAAGAAGGACAGTTTCACAACCTGTCCTGGTAATCTGTTCCAATATTTAATCAGCATTATGGATTGTAATGCATTTCTTCTGTACCACTATCAAGTCGTATTGCACATGAAGTTTCTTTTAAATAATCTTTTAATGCTGATTGACTAAACTTGTGGTCCATTTTGACTGTGAGATCTTTCATTCTTCCTGCCTTTGTGTGACTAGACATTGCCCACATTGTTTGTTGGGTGTTTATTCTTTTAATTCATCAGTGAGCTTTATTATGTTTCTTGAGTGTAGTGACTGATCATTTTTAATTTAGAATTCTCTGGAGTTACTGATTGATTCTTCTTGTCAGTGGTTGGCAAATTACATTCAGAGTCTAGCAAAACTATGTCATCCTCTTTTCATTAATAAAATTAGTTCTAAGTTCAGCTTGTAAGTTAGAAATACTTCTCCCATCTCCTTCTTTTTTTCTGTCCCCACCCTCTCTTTACATGTTTATCTCTTCCCTGGGTTCACCCCTTCCATTTTCATGTATTAGAATGAGGAGGCTAATACTTGATTTCAGAGCCTTTGCTGCGTTTGCCAACAGTGGTACGTATTGACTGGGTTGTATTTTTAAGAACCATGGGGACAGCTTTATTTTGGACGAAGAGGATTTGAATAAGTAAAGGTGTGAAAAACTACATCATATCTTATAAATCCTTATAAGGTCCCTAGGTCTCTTCCAGAGCATAATGTGATTTGTCAGTTGTCAGCCTTTGTGAGCTGCAGGAGTCATTAATCATGAGAGAAAAGTTCCTATTTAAATGTTTGATCATTTGTCTTCAAAAATGTGATTTTCAACTTTTTTAGAGTCACAAAACTTATAAGCAGTAATGAGTTGGATTCCCATCGGCAGTCCTGACCTGCTGGGGAGTGTTTGTGAGTGAAATACAGACTGACTGGTCTTAGATTGGATGCTGCTTACCCCCCCCCCCCCGCCCCCCAAGGGCCTTCAAGTTGTGCATTAGGCTTGAATGTTGATGTGCGAAGGACCTGTAATGAAATATGTTTCTGTGTGGCACATTTCATGTAAAGGTTTAGCCCTTTTTTGTTGTTGTTATGGTGAACGGATTTACTTTACTATTGGCCAAGAATTTGAGTAAAAAAAATAAAATCAGAACATTTTGCCCAGAGATTTTTTTTTTTGTATATTTAATTGAATTGCACAAATCCTATGAATCTTGTGGGTGTGTACATGCCTAACAAACATTATTATGTTGTGTACTGGTTTTAAAATTGGAAGAAAGTGCTACTACTTTAAGATTCTCTTTGGCAACTGCAGTTTTTGTAGAACTAATCATGCAGTCTAGGCTTTTTCTTTTTCCCCCCTCTCTTTTTTTTCTTTTCTTAGTGGTCAAGTTCTGGGATGCTGTCATTATATTCCCCCACCTTTATTCACTCATTCTTTTTTTTTTTTTTTTTAAGATTTATTTATTTATTTATTCATGATAGACATAGAGAGAAAGAGAGAGAGAGAGAGAGAGGCAGAGACACAGGCAGAGGGAGAAGCAGGCTCCATGCCGGGAGCCCGACGCGGGACCCGATCCTGGGACTCCAGGATCGCGCCCTGGGCCAAAGGCAGGCCCCAAATTGCTGAGCCACCCAGGGAACCCCTATTCACTCATTCTTTATCTTCTTTATTACCGTCTTTTCATCTGGTTCACTCTTAAATATTCTTGCTCAAGCTTTCTTTCATAACCCTTTGCCTAGCAGAGGTAAAGTGGCACAGAGTGGCATAGGTGATAAAATTTTTTGGAGGGGAGGGTTAAGACCTAGATTTCACTTTTTTTTTTTTTTTTTTTTTTTTTTTAGATTTCACTTTTAATGTAGAATTTTATGAGATGGTGATGATAAAGAGAGATAATGTATACATTAGCAATTAACGAAGATCCTTGGGGAGGATTTTTAAATGTATTTTTTCCCCAGCTCTACTCCCTATTTAAATGGTATTGACCACTAAAAGGAGTTAAATGTAGTCCTTTTTAAAATATAATATTTTTGCCTAATTTAATAGAGTTCAGCAGTTATTTTTCTCAAACATGTGATACATTCTTTCAGATTTTTTTCTAAAATCTCAAAGAATTCAAGACTCCTTTTATTACTAGAGTATCAGTAACCCAAAATTTTCCCTTTGAAAGTTAAGCTTTACAAGGTTTACCATTTTGAAAGGAAAAAAACCTTGAAGGAGGGGTTATTGTTTGGGGCTGGGTTCAGTCTCTTCAATTTTTAGGGAACTCTGAGAGAAACAAAGAGAAGGAAAATTGTAGTTAAAAATAACATAGGAAATGCTTTACTGGCTCTTAACTCCAGTGAAGAAGTAATGGCCTCTAGAATTACCTATTAAGCCTCGCCTGCAGTTGTAGCTCTCTTTGAGCTTGATGAATGTGAGCATATTTTAAAATTAAGATATTTCAGAAATCATCCTAATTCTGGGTATTGGTGCATAGAGGTTGTGTTACCTCAAGCATGAAGGAAAATGGAATACATTTAAATGCTCCTTGAGAGATTTGGTTTAGAATGATCATTTTCTGAAACTTGGAGACTTTTATGAATCTACTTAAAAGCAGTGCTCGAAAAAAAAAAGAAAAAAAAAAAAGCAGTGCTCGTTTGTATGAGCAGAAAGCTGTACTATTTCTAGAGGAGCATGGTCCCTGGTTCTCTTAGGTTTATTCTGCAAGTTAATGAACTCTGTATCCTGCCTTTGAGCCTTTTTTTTAAGATAGATAGATAGATAGATAGATTTATTTATTTATTTATTTATTTATTTATTTATTTATTTATGGCACAGAGAGAGAGAGGCAGAGACACAGGCAGAGGGAGAAGCAGGCTCCATGCTGGGAGCCCGATGCAGGACTCGATCCCAGGACTCTAGGATGGTGCTCTGGGCCAAAGGCAGGCGCCAAACTGCTGAGCCACCCAGGGATCCCCTGCCTTTGAGCTTTTTAAGGAAATGTTGCATCTTGGGATAGAAATCACTTAGTCACTATTGGTTTTTCAAGGGAGTTCACCAGCCGTAAGTTGGATTTATGATATGATTTGGATCAGACTCTTTATTATTTTTAAAAATTTTAGTTGTGGTCACTTTGATTTTGGACAGGTTGTTGGAGGCTTTAGGTGTTTTGTCTTTTCAGTGGAGTTGGCAGTATTGTATGGAAAAAATTACATATTTGTTTTAACCTTTTTGTTCTTTGAGTCTAAACTTGGCAAACCTTTCTCTTTCTCAGAATTCTCCCTATCCTGATTAGTAGTCTGAATTATTTTATTGCCTTTCTCTTATGTTGAGAGGGCCAGACAGCCATGAACTTTGAGGATAGTTTTTTTTTTATCCTTGTGAAAATGTGTGCAAATTATGTTGCCTCATGTACTTAATTTAAGATTATGTAAAATGTTTTTTTAATGTAAAATATGTTTAAAGCAGATGCCAAAATTTTAGTTTTCATGTATCAGACATTGTGGTTGAATTTTTTGAAGACTTTTTAAAAGGCTGGTAATTTGGTTATCAGTTTAGTATTCAAGCTTATTTCCTTAATTATTTTAAAGTGGAAGACTTTTGAATGATCATGGTTCATTTAAAAATATTTTAAGTTACACATAGTATATGTATATATATTTGTTTGTTTGCTTTTTTTGATGACTGGAATAATACATGTTCCCTTTGTAAATTTAAGAAAATACAGAGCAGTGCCAGTAAGAAAATTAAAATAACTTAGAGTTCATCACATAGAAATAACCACAATTTACATTTTGGTAAATAGTTTTCCATTACTCTTTCTAGATCAAATTGTATTTTAAAATCAAGGCTTCCAAGCAACGATTGTGTAAAGAGTATTGATTATTTTTTTGACAGCACAAGAGAAATGTAAGAAAAGGAGTTAGAGATTAGCATTGGTTTGGGATCATATTCCCCTTTAATTTTCTCTTTTGAAAAAGCAATTGTAGTTGTTAGTAGACAACTGATTTACTTTGAAGCATATGCATACATTCCTGCACGCCTTTGACTCAGGAGTTTTCTCTGGGCTGCAGGCAATCCAGTCTTTGACTAATCCAGTCTTCATGGAATCTCTTATCATTCAGAGACTGACTTTTAATGGGCAGCACTTTGAATGATTCCATCAACTAACAAGATTTTACAATAACTGTATTTGTTGACCAAATTAAATTGCTTCCCAGTAGCCTTATTTGTTCATTCTCTGTAATGCTCACTCTGTCTAAATATTTTCCCTATAGAAATTCCCAGAGAAAAATAAAACCTTTGTATTTGCCATTTAACAGCAAAATCAAATAATACTCTTGTGCGAAATAAATACAGCAGAACAAATCGTGTTGGTTTGGCATAAATAGCATCACAGCCTCTCATCAAGCCTAACATCAAGAAATGTCTGCATCTCAGACTTAGCATCTCTGTGAAAGCGACCGGAATTATTGGTTGCTATTTATTGTTTGCTGAAGTCAAATGCATTGTTTGTCATTTAATAACAGTCAGTGACATTGTACTGATTGTAGCTGCGTGGTCCCATTGCTCATTAACCCATGTATTTGTATGGGGTTTTCACATCTCTGTGTACTCTTTCATTCTTAAGCTTAATTTCAAGAGAAGCCCAATCAAGAACCAGCTGTCAGAGCTGTAGCTCTCTTGTCTATATGTTTTTGATTCTGCCAGACTTAATGGTCAGCACATTTTTTCCCCTAGTTTTTCTGAGCTTACCAGAGAAATTATAATAAACCCAAAAGGAGAAAATGAACCAGTATGTTAAAAATTTTTTCCATTGTTTTTTTTCATAATGAAAATAATGATTCCTATAAAGGAGGCAGTAATATATGATAACATATAAATGATTTTGACTTACATCAGTATTTTGTTTAAGCAGTTAATAACAAACAGTGGTTGTGATGTAGGAAAGATGTTAGGTTTCAAAGCCAACGGCCAAGAAAAAATCTGAGACATCTTTTATGCAACAGGGTGATTTTATTAAAGCATGAGGACAGGACATGTGGGCAGAAAGAGCTGCGCTGGGGTCATGAGGAAATGGTCCATTATATACTTTCAAGTTGAGAGGGGGTTGGGGATAGTGTAAGTCTAGGAATTTTAGAAGTAAGGTTTTCACAACCTTGAGGGGGCTAGCTATTATTGGGGGAAGGTCATTTATTAGTCTAATAAAACCTTAATCATGAGCCCTTCAGATGTATATGGGTGGGCCTTATGCTTGTGGGATGATTGCTAACATGTATTTTGGGGGGCTTAGAGATAAAGGAAATTTCTAAAGGAATTTTTATATGTTAAAGTGGATTTATGGGATCCTGGAGTGGGAGTAGGGCTAGGATTACCTTTTGCCCTTACTTAGCAAAGTATCAACACTGAGGCTGTTGAATCCCTAGAGGAAGGTCACTCTGCCTGTTTCAAGGACTTGTCATTGGACTCTGAGTAGTAAGGAAATCTAATAATTTTTCTTTTGCCTTTATTTCCCACATCAGTAAACAGATCCCTCATAATTCTCTATAGACATGGTTTCTATTTTTATAAGAAAGGATAATTTTCAAACAGGTAAAATCATCATCTCAGGGTAAATATAAAATGAACCCATGACAAAGATTTTATTTAACTCACAAAATTGGTAAGGAAAATAGTATGATGTTATGGCTGGTTCAGAAGGCATTTGAGAAGTTAGGCATATGTGTGTGTGTGTGTGTGTGTGTGTGTGTGTGTGTATGTGATACATACACACACACACACACATATAGGCATTTTTAAAAAAATATTTACTTATTCATGAGAGACACAGAGAGAAGGCAGAGACATAGGCAGAAGGAGAAGCAGGCTTCTTGCAGGGAGCCTGATGTGGGACTTGATCCTGGAACTCTGGGATCACGCCCCGAGCCAAAGGCAGATGCTCAACCACTGAGCCACCCAGGCATCTCATATATAGGCATTTTTAACAAAGAAGTAGTTTTGGGTTAGATAGAAGATTGATTAATGCCCAACAGAGCCCAAAATACAGATGTTTAACATTTTGAATAAAAATCTATAAGTTAACAAATGACTTCATTCAGTCTGTAGCTTTAATCAAGAGTAACCAGTGAGTTGAGTTGCCTAGGTACTTTTGCTTGGTGCCTTTGCCCTCCTAGTTTGATGTTAAAACGATGTGCCCAGATATCTTCCAGGTTTTGGATACTTTTTATGATATAAAGAAAAGAAAAAAAATAGAAGGAACATGACATTTGCTTTTACAAATAAGAAAATGAAACAAATTAGCAAGAAAGAGAATTGATTGGGCAAGAAATATTTGCTTTGATAGTGTCTGATGTCACTATCAGACACTAAAAAACCAAATATATTTCATGTTAAAGAAGAAACATCTTATCTTTTTTCTAGTCTGTAATGTAGTTGTGTCTCATTAAAAACCAGTAGAAGAGCTTATATTGTTGAATCATTCATGTTCTAGGACTTATGTTTCTTTCATAGCTGAATAGAATGAATCGTTAGTAGAGCCATGATCCAGTTAACAATTGAGCAGTTACTTTAAAAAAAAAGGGGGGGGGGGAATCCCTGGGTGGCTCAGCGGTTTAGTGCCTGCCTTTGGCCCAGGGTGTGATCCTGGAGTCCCGGGATCGAGTCCCACATCGGGCTCCCGGCATGGAGCCTGCTTCTCCCTCTATGTCTCTGCCTCCTCTCTATCTCTCTCTCTGTCTATCATGAATGAAGAAATAAATAAAATCTTTAAAAAAAAAAAAAACAATTGAGCAGTTGACTTATTGAGTCATTTTATATTTTGATTCATTTGTGAGACCCAGCGCTGTTGTGAGAAGTAAAAATTGTTTAAAAAATTTTAAAAATGTAGAAAATGGCCATATAATTACACTAATAAGCTTTGTATTAACTCTTTGATGTAGAATCTTTGATGCTTAGAAGTGAGAAGGATTTTAGAGGCCATCTCTTTATATGGCTGAGGAACCTAAGTCTCAATGAGATTAAGTGACTCATTGGCTAATTCTGGACAGAATGAAAACCAAAATCCATGTATCATACTTTTGATCCAGTGCTTTGACCATGTGTAATTGTGAAACATTGGCACTTAGAAAACTAAAATTCTTATTTAATGTTTATTGTGTGACTATTATTTTGCTAACTCTGTGCAAGGTATTTAAACTACAAAAAAGATAATGTATAGTCTCTACGCTTGAAGGACTTAAACTCTAGCTGAAGAGACTGAATATTTTTGGTTTTTAATTTTTAAAATTAATTTTTAATTAGAGTATGGTTGACACACAGTGTTACATTAGTTTCAGGTGTATAGTTAGTGATTTGACAAGTTTATACATTATGCTGCATTTACCCCAAGTATAGCTGCCATCTGTCCCCTTACATCACTATTATAATATCATTGACTGTATCCCTCATACTCTACTTTTTGTTCCCATGACCAATTCCATAACTAGAAGCCTGTATCTCCCCTTCCCCTTCAGCCATTTTGCCCAATATCTCACCTCGCCTCTTCTCTCAACCATCAGTTTGTTTCTGTATTTATAGGTCTGATTCTGATCTTCATTTCTTCTTCTTTTTTTTAGATTTCTTTAATGAGTGAAAATATATGGTATTTGTCTTTCTCAGTCTGACTTGTCTCATTATCATAATACCCTCTAAGTCCATCCATGTTGTCTGAAATGACATAACCTCATTCTTTTTTATGGCTGTGTAATAGTCCATGGTGTGTGTGTGTGTGTACGTGTACATCTTCTTTATGCATTTGTCTTTTGAGGGCCAGTTAGGTTGCTTCCATGTCTTGGCTATTGTAAATAATGCTGCAATAAAAATAGAGGTGCATATATTTTTTTGAGTTACTGTTTTCATTTTTCCTGGTAAATACACAGTAGTGGGATTATTGGATCACATGGTATTTCTATTTTTAATTTTTAAAGGAATCTCTATACTGTTTTCCACAGTGGCTGTACTAAATATTATTTTTTAAAGAACCCATAACATGGGGAAAGTTATACAAAGTATTAAATGAATGGTTAATTAAATGAGTGGAGTAAGTCTCGAGGAAGTTTAAAAGAGGAAATGGTCAGAGTTGAAGATATTTAAAAGGTAAAAAAACCATGAAAAGTAGCACATGTACATGCCCAGAGGACTAGAGAATTATGACCAGGGAGGCATTTATTTTCTATAAGGGGACAAACTTGGTGTAGCTCCTTGCCCAATTTTGTCATCTCATTTATTCCCAGTGGTATCGTATTGATTCTGCCATCGGTATAATTTCACTTGCTGGGGCTGTTAAGGGTTAATTTATATTGACTTTTGTTTAATTTAAAAACTTACTGATACTGTTTGGGAGTGGTGGCTTTACATAATCCTGTCCAATTATGTGGTGGGCAATGCCTTAAATGTGTATTTCCTAAAATAATCACTGAGTAGAATAGGAATTTTAGTATTATGGTGTCTTGTTAAATTTCTTTCTGTTATTTTAGTAGTCTGTGTAATAGCCTGAGAACCTCCAAGTTACTGGTTACTATTTTATAGAAGGGAAACATGAAGATGTTACTTTACCCAAAGTCTTGTGTTCCCTGCAGCCCAAAGCAGTCTTTGTTCACCAGAGAGAACGTGGTTCTTGTAGCCTAATACCCACAGTTATGGGTATATGTGTTGTCATTGATGTTCTAGAGTTTATTTCTAATGGTTGACTCAGCCATAGTCTTTCCAGCTCTTTAGTTCCAGCTTCTTCAGCATGTACTGACATACCAAGCCGTTTCTTGGTATTCTCTTCCTTAGGCCCAGGAGTTGGGTCAGAAGTTGTAGCTCTAGCCATTATTGTGTCTGAAAATGCCTCTTGTAAAGCTTTAGCACCGCTAGAAGAATCCTTTCTGTATTAAATCTATGGTCTCATTTTTTTTCATGCCTCAGAATGATGAGTGACATTTTCTTTTTAGTTGCAGGTGAACGTATCTGTTCATATAACTGACAAAATTCAGATTAGGGTGGGTGTTAGGTCTGGCAGGCTCTGGCTCCATTTCTTTGTAATTCTCTTGGCTCTATTCTCTCTGTATCAGCTTTGACCTAAGTAACTTCCTTTTTGATAGCAAAATGGCAGTAATAGTTTCGGGTTTCACATCCACATGTCACATGGTCCAGAAGGAAGGAGAATTAACATTTTGGTTTTATGTGGATTGGAGCAAATCAGGTCATTTATTTATCCTTGAATCAAGGATTGTAGCAAGGGGCTGAAATTATGCTGATTGGTTTAGGCTAACTCAGACCTACCCTTACAGTAGTGGCTGATTAGTTTCATCCAGAACAGAAGAGGTACTACAAAATAAAGTAATTCTCATGGAATAATAATTGTAACTTCAGCTTTCATAGCATTTAGAGCAATGTATTTATTCATTATTCATTAAAAATTATCCTTGAGAGAAGACTTTTGTGAATCGAGAGAGACAGTGGTGGGGGTATTAAAAAAAAGACTTTTGTTTTTTAAATACTAGTATTAAAATTTGTTGAGTTATTTATGTTCTAAGCTTATTTGTCAATATTCTTAATTTTTAAGTTCCAGGGTCAATCTTAATTTTGTAGGGTAGCTGTAACTCATATAAAATGGATAGCAACTATTTAAACTGGAGGAGAGATGAAATGGAGTTTAAGACAGATGAGATTTCACTCTTTACTTTCATTTATAGTACTTTCATGAAAATATGTTTAAAAGTACAATGTCTGGGGCAGCCTGGATAGCTCAGTGGTTTAGCGCCGCCTTCAGCTCAGGGTGTGATCCTGGAGACCTGGGATCAAGTCCCGCGTTGGGCTTCCTGCATGGAGCCTGCTTCTCCCTTTGCCTGTCTCTGCCTCTCTCTCTCTCTCTCTCTCTCTCTCTCTCTGTGTGACTATCATTAAAAAAAAAAAAAAAAAAGAAAAGAATAAAAAAATAAAAGTACGATGTCTGAAAGATAGATAATAGAACATGTAAAATGGGTGATGGATTGTCTTGGTTCCTAGAAAGAGAATACAGTTTCTTATTTGGGTTTGTAAGGGGGCCTGCTTTGTTGGGCACAGGCAATGAGGTGGATAGGTGAGAACCATCAGGAATCTCCATTCAGTTATTAATGGGGGCTGAGTCCCCGGCTACGGGTCAAGCAGCCCCTTGAACTTTAAATTTCTTCATAGGACTTTGCTAGATTGCTGGAGTAGAGACTGGGTGGGAATGGGATCTGCTCACTCCTCCCTCAAGATGATTCCAGACTTAGCCGGCCACTGCCATTTCTCATGTGTCAGTCTACTGTTTGTCTTTTTACTAGGTTGCACCTACTACTGGCCGCACCTTCTGTAGGTACAGAATGGTTTTAAGTGTATTGGTTGTTCACTTTCTTGATTTTGTGTCTGATTGGGACCTGCAGCTTGCTGCCACTGCCCAGCATGTGAGAGAGTAACATACTGCATATCACTAGCCCAGGGAGAGATCAAGTTTCAAAATTCCAAGTACTGAATGCATATCTGTTTCACACATTGTAAAGTCGAAAAATTTGAAGTCAAGCCATCATAAGTTAGGGACCATCTATATTAATCACTTAAGAGAAATAGTTGGAATGCATACCTTTTGTTTTTGATGTTATCCTAGTTGACAGCAAAAATATTCCCACACCTCCCAGGTTAACTCTGGAGGTAGTTCATCTTGAAGTGTTTATGAGTATTTGTTTCATTTACTTCTGAAGGCGAATAACCAAATCATTATTGAGTTTTCTGAAGTGAATTTGAAAGAATGAAAAAATAATGTCTTTGAATATATGGCAAGCACTTTCTAAAGTGCAAACCTCCAAGACTGTTTTATTAAGACAGTGTTGTATAGAGATTTCTGTAGAAAAATGTAACTCTTATTAAATGTGCTTTTGAAAAGAGATTTTAATCAAAATATATTAACTGGAAGTCCAGTCACTATTAAAAGAATCTACATTTTTCATATCAATAAGAGTTTTGCAGTATCATGTAATGATACAATTTGTGGTTTCTTTAGGCATTAGCATAGTTTTTGAGAGCAAATTCTGAAGTAGGGTAGGGATTGAATGGAAAGAGGAAGAGTTCAAAGGAATGCATTTTTGTTCAGTTAACATTTTTTTTTTAAATGTTTATTTATTTATGATAGTCACAGAGAGAGAAAGAGAGAGGGGCAGAGACACAGGCAGAGGGAGAAGCAGGCTCCATGCACCGGGAGCCCGATGTGGGATTCGATCCCGGGTCTCCAGGATCGCGCCCTGGGCCAAAGGCAGGCGCCAAACCCCTGTGCCACCCAGGGATCCCTCAGTTAACATTTTTGAACATATGTTTTATACTTGGGATTATGTGAAAAAAATTTAAGTCATCTTTAAATCAAATTGAGGTTTATGTTTTCATTTTTATCAACAGGGAGGGATTAATTTGGGAAGTAAACAATAATGGGCCGATATATATGTAAATTTCTGTCCAAGGGTCGATAATTTAGCTTTAGGTGCTGAATTTGTTTCAAAGAATTATGATCAAATAATTTCTCATTAAATTAGCAAACATTTGCATTAAATAGTCATCTTGAACAATTAAACTTACTTTGTTGTAGTTCTTATGTTTGACTCTAAACTTCAGAAACTAAATCTTTTAATTTTAAGGAGAAATAAAATGACAAAATGTGTCAGGATTATTCAATTATTTTATGTAAATACAAAGCCATTTACTTTAAGGGGAACTATCATACCTTTTAAAATGTGATCAATCAACACCTTTCTTAGAATTGCTTTCATTGAGCTAATGAATAGGTATGTTTATTCTTGAAATACTGCATTTTTTATTCCCCTTATTAATGGCTCTCCCTACATAAGAGTAAATAAATCATCAGGCTTCTAGAAGCTCTAAGTGCCTTTCAGAGAGTATTTAAGTGCTTGTAATCACTAAGCAAAGGAGTACTATAGATTAAATGTGTTGTAAACCACACATGAAAGCAGTTTTTTTATTATTATTATTATCTGTAACTTTAATGGAAAGAAAATGTTAATTTAGGGTAATGAAATAGACCTCCAAGTATGATCGGTGAATAGACCATTAGGTTAATTAAAATGAGGATATGTATCACTGCTGTGCTGGAACTATCATTGTGGAAGAGACAGATTCATTTAGTGCTTGAATAGTAAAATTTAGAATGTGTCACTCCCAAACTAGGTTTACCACACAAAGGAACAAGATTGATGACAAGGGTAATTTGGTTTTGTTTCATTTACTTTTACCTGTCACATTACTTGTCATTCTAGAGAGCCTGTCACTTAAAGGTGAAAATTTATCCAATCTTTTAAAAATCAATTAAGTATAAATTTTGTTGTTTTCCTTTTGTCCATCAGCCTAGCTGAATTAAACATAAAAACAAGATGTAAGTAATAAGCAAGCATACAGATTTTAGTATAACTTTCAAAAAGTTGCAGCTTTCAATATTGATTTGCAAAAATGCAATTGAAAACCACCACTACAACTTTTTGGTTATTAGTTCTTTTTAGTGTCTAATTCCCAAACCTGCTGGAAACTAATTTTGTGCACTCTATTATCCACTTGGCCAACTTACTATTTGAATTTACTAAAAATTCAGTGCTTCAGTAGTGTACCATAGTTTATAAAAGATTTTGAATCCTTTTTGCTTCTTTCTAATGAAAAATCTTAGCATTGTGCCAACCATAAAGTAGGTTTTCAGTAAATGCCTCCTATTTTGATTTAAGAGTCTTGGCATGTATTTAAACAAAAATTAAATTCTGTATACTTTTGAGCTCTTCATTTCCCCCCATCATATGCCTAATTTAATATATTAATTTCTATTCAGATCTTAGATCTAGAATTACAGCATCTGGCCTAATAGTAAACCAGTGTAATTATCACCAATAGCTTTTTGTCTGGGATCTGAAGTATGAATGTATGTATTAAGTAGTTTATAAAGCAATCACTTTCCCTAATGATTTATATGATAGTCAACCAAGTACTTATTGAATTCCAGTTCTGAGCCCAGTATTATAGTAGGTACTTTCAGGTGTTTAAGGCTTTCCTTGGCTAAGCCTTGTACATGATCAGCTTGTGTTTATAAAATAATCTATTTCTTTCTTAGCTTTATAAATAAAAACACTTTTAAAAAAGATTTTATTTATTTATTCATGAGAGACACAGAGAAAGAGAGAGAGGTAGAGACACAGGCAGAGGGAGAAGCAGGCTCTACACAGGGAGCCCGACGTGGGACTTGATCCCGGGTCTCCAGGATCAGGCCCTGGACTGATGGCGATGCTAAACCGCTGAGCCACCCAGGCTGCCCCAAAACACTTTTTTTTAGGGAGGTGAGATTCTCTTTTTCTCTCATTTTTAGCTTCTTGACCCAGGCAAAGTCTTTTCTTAATTCTCTATTTTTCTGAAATTTATCTGGGTGCAATTTAGTAGGAGATACTGTGTTTATGTAAGTGTATATATTTAATATCTTTGACTATATGTGAACATTACCTTAACTTGCTGTCTAGGGAAAGAAAATAATGTTTATATTTGGAAGTGAATCTGTAGTCTGTAATTGGACTTACCATAGAGTTTTTTTTTAAATAATTGCCTTAAAGCACCTAACAGGACTTATTTTGTACCTTTTTTTTTTTTTTTCACTGAAGAGTCATTTGGGCTCTTTAAGAAAATAGGGGATTGTAATGATTCCTTCTCCTGAATAGGGTCAGAAAGCTATAGTGTAAAGGCAGCTCTAAGGTTTGGAAACTCTCATCAATACACTAATGAGCCACATGATCCCTTTTTGTGTGTTTCTTCCTTTGTGTCTGTTCCATTTTTAGAATTCTAAGTGCATATTACCTACATTATCTTTTATTTGGTTTCTCTCTCTTTTTTTTTTCTCACAGCTTCTGCTTACTCGTAATTAGTTTTGGTTTGTCATAAAGTGTCTTAGATTCAGCCTTGGCATTTGTCACTTATTGCTCAACACCCAGTTCTTTCCTTTCCTTATTTTTCATTCCTGAGGGAACTAATCTAATTAACTTGTATATCAGCCAAAATAAGCTAATTTATTTATGTTGAGGTAACAGAAATAAGTCACATAATTTCTTATTCATGGTGTATGTTCATCATACATTGGTTGGGGGCACTATCCCTTGCTGTCCTTGTCCAGGACCCAAGCTGCAGCTATTATTTGAAGCATGGTCAGGAAAAAAGGGCGCAATCATGCACCAGCTTATACAGCTTTCACCCAGAAGTAATGTTTCACTTTGATGCCTATTTCATTGGCCAAGTTACCTATCTACCCATGTCATTAGTGGGGTTAGGAGGTATTATCCTTCATTGTGCCCTGGAAGAGAACTGCAGTTATTTTGGTGGACACCAGTGACTATTTCAATTGGCCCCTCTAGTTATGAGCTACTCACTTTACATTTTTCCCCTATATGGAATACATTCTTTCTTTTTCTAGAATACAATTTAAAAAATCTTACAGGAATTATATATCCATGTCCGTAGCCATGTGATTTCCAGTAACTCTAGTCAACAGAGTGTATTCTCTTTTCCATGGTAAAGCTTGCTTTGTGACTTTTTGGTCAGTGGACTATATGTAGATATGATATATCCAGCTCTGAACAGAAGCTTTAAATGTGATTTTGTGGTTTGATTTGAATTCTTTCCAGATAGGGACTGCTCCTTATGCTTGAATTCCACTGTGAGGATACATGTGGAATAGACTCGCAACATGGAGCAGAGCTTGACTCAGCCTTTACCTTTCATTTAACATAAACAAAAAATGAATGTGGTAGGTCACCGAAATTTTGGATTTGTTGCTGCCAGCCAAAACTTACTTTACACAATGGAGTTTGGAGTTAAGAGAAACTGAGCTTGAGTGTTAACTCTACTGGTTGTGTGATTTTGGGTAAGTTATTTAAGTTCCCTGATGCTGGATTTCTTTGTAGAATGGAGATAATAATGCCTACCTTACAGTTCTGATGTGAGGATTACATTGGATGACTTGTAAAATATTTAGTATAGTACTGAACACATGAGAAAGATTCAGTAAAGGTAATTTCTCTGAGCTCTACCCTCCACCCTGCTGCCCCCATTAGTAGGATTAAGTATGGTATTACTTAAAAGAAATTGGGTAATTGGAAAGAATCAATTGTAAAATTAAGGATTGGATAAATGTTCACCTTAAGTGACCTTTTCAGCCCAAATTTAAGAATTGCTTCTGTGGAGTGTCCAAGATGCACTTATAACTATCTTTTTTTTTTTTTTTTTTTTTTTTGCAAATGATGGGTTCCTATGCAGTGGTAGGTCAACTAGATTTTATTTTGTTTTTGTTTTTTTTTGTTTTTGTTTTTTTTTAGAAAAGAGGAGAGAGTTGGGGGGTGGGAGGAGGGGTGAGGGAGAGGGAGAGAGAGAATCCTTAGCAGGCTCCACACTCAGCACAGAACCTGACATGGGGCTCGATCTCACAACTTTGAGATCATGACCTGAGCCAAAATCAGGAGTCAGATGCTTGACAGACTGAGCCACCCAGATGCCCAAGTCAACTAGGTTTTTAAGTGAGCTGAATATGCCCCACTACAGCATGCCTACCAAACCTACAACCCTTCAGAAAGAAACGCTTCTGTTTATTGAATAATCAATTGCATAAAGGAGCCCCACTGTCGTCACCAACAATGTTCTCCATGGAGGTTTACCTATTATACAGGAACCAAGAAGAGTTGATCTAATAGGTTGTCCATGACTCATGATTTGCCCTAGTTCAAGATGATGAGATATCTGTGAGCAGATCATGTATACAATGAACTTGTACCCATGGGGGAGGAGATAAAACAATGCTAATAGTGTGTGTTTTGGCTCCTGTTAAAAATGAGATGAAATATCCAGGTCACAAGTAGTAGCAAAAAGGCATATAGTCTACAAATTTAGAGACTTCTAGGATAAAAAGAGACAAACTAATTCTCAATCTCAGTTATAAGAATAAAACTTAGAAAAGAGACAAAGACCAGTTAAAGCTCAATCATGTGGTAATGATCAAATTAAGAATATGGTTTCACACTTTACAGTGGTTCTAAATTAGGACTAAAAACTCTTTGATACAATTCCTTTCACAAGGTGAAAAGTGGCTATTTAGTGGACAGAATGTGATAGAAGTGATGGCATGTGACTTCTAAGACTGTCTCATAATAGGCATTGTGGTATCCTTCTTTTTCTGGCTCTTGGATTGCTCATATTGAGAGACTAGCCTCCATGTTATAAGGACACTCAAGCAGTGGAAAGGTACACGTGTGGAAGAATGGAAGCTTTCTACCAATAACTAGGAGGAACTGAGGCTACTCTAGCCAATGTGAATAAATCATCTTGGACAAGTGTTGATCACCATTTCAGTCCTAGTCAAGTCTGATGCTTGCAGCCCTTGCTACCAGCTTGACTGCAACTTAATGAACTAGAATCATCTGGCTAGGACACATCTGGATTTCTAACTCTCAGAAACTATGTGAGATAATACATTTTAGAATGATTTATTACACAGCAGTAGATAACTGATATTTAGTGAAATCTCTGAATAAAGTATCTTTTCGGTGTTGCCCAGCATATTCTTTCAATATCTAATATGTCCTTTCAGTTGAATAGAATGACTTAAAAAAAAAAAAAGTTGTCACATCAAAATTTACATTTCATTTGTTCTTAGTTAAAAATGTTTTTAGTAACACACTAAAAGGAATCCAAAGATGAAAAAGCATAGCCTGTTTTGGAAAATAAAAGTATAAAATGTTCTGTTTTATTCTTATCTCAAGACTTTTTTATTGTTGCTGACTTTTTTGTAATTAATTTCTACCTCAGTGATTTTCCAAATATTTCTTGAGCCTAATACCTAAAACAGGTTGTATCAGTCTGGGTTCTTCAGAGAAACAGAGCCAGTAGGAGATAGTATTGAGAGAGAAAGAGAGAGATTGTCCAAGAAACTTATTTTTGTTCTTAAGGCCTTCAAATGATTGAATGAGGCTCAACCATACTATCAGGGGTAATCTCCTTTTCATAAAAGCTACTGATTGTAAGTATTAATTGCATCTACAAAATACCTTCCTTAAAATATCTAGGTGAGTGTTTGGCCGAACTGGGCACCATAGCCTAGCCACATTGACATGTGAAATTAATCATCCTTCAGGTGAAAAGGGCAGAATAAGAGGAGAGGTGCTGAGACTCAGAAATCCCCCTCCCTCCCCTCTCTCCCACAGCTGTGTTGAAGGCTTTTGCAGCCTTGTTCTCCGTGCTTTTTTTTTTCAGTGCATTTAATACCATACAATGCATATAAACCAACATGAACAACTTTTATTTTCTCCAAACTGTTCAGGGACTCTTCTCTCAAACTTTAAAGGAAAAGTATATTTTGTTCATTATTAGAGCTAAAACTAGTTTGTTAGATATCAGGGAAGATGGGTCGAGAAAAAAATTTCTGCTGCTGGTCACTTGGCTACCAAAAAGTAGAAAAGTTAGGAACATGTTAAAATGTGTTGGAGTATTGAATTTAGTAATAGTTTTTGGTGGGCTTTTGTAGAGCTTTCTCAGGTGTTCAGGAATATACCTGAGTCTCAGTAAGCTTCTCCTTTGAGAATTGAACAGTCTGTGCAATTTCACAGATGACAATACTTCTGAAAACCACCAGGAGGATATTATTCTGTAATGCTTGTTAAGTTCTGTCTTCTTTAGCAGGTTAAATATATCTACTGGATTTTAAACTTCTGTCATTTTAAATAGTGCCTTTTAAGAGTTTACTGATTTAAGCCTTTTGATAGGCCTGGCTTATAGCTGTCAGCTTGATTTTACTTTTTAAAAAATGCCTTTAAATTGAACTTTAAGGTTGACTTCTAGGTATAACGTCTGAAATCTCTCTATGGGTTTGATTTACTACAAAAGTAATATTACTAATTTTATAAGACTGCTTCTAAGCTGTGTTTTCCTTGCTTTTGGATTTTCCCTATGAAAAATGAAGAAGGACTCTTTAACCAAGTTTTATTGGGGTAAGATCAATTTTATGAAGCCCGACGACTTCTTATTCTGAATTTTATCTGAGCAGTGTTCCAGCTCAACTGAATGGCTCATAATACTGAGTGACTCTCTTGTCAGCTACTTTATTGATTAATGACACAGATAAGAAAAATGTACCTTGTTGCAACGGGATTAGGATCAAGGAAACTAGAAGTCTTTCATTTCATCATAAGACACTTGAAAGTATTTAGGGATGATATGATCCATGAAAGAGAAGGAAAAGTCAGGTTTGGGTAATCCATGTGGATCAGAGAGAGAAGGAGCAGAGAAGGCTCATGCAGTGATATAGTTTTGAATATAACTTGTTGGAAGAGGAGTGGGCAATGATCTGGGCAGCCAGCAAAACATTACATAAAACCTTGGGAAATTAAGTGGCTTTGCTGACACAGTAGAAAGATGAGCACTATTACTGATTGTCTTGTTGTTTAGCTGTCAGAGGAGATTGTGCTGTTTCCTACATCTGCCCTCACATACTACTTCACCTGCTCCATCTTACTGAGACGGATAAACCTTGTAGTTCAAGACTGTCAAGGGCACTGCAATTAGTACTAAATCATTCTTGCTCTGACAAGTTCTGGCAACAGAAGCTTCTGGCAGATGTGCAAGTGCATTTTCAGTGTTTCTGAGTGTCTGAAGGTATAGAAGAGCTTTTAACATGCTGGGTAGCTTCATCCAACAGTGAATTCGGTATAAATCATCTTTTAGAAGAGGAGAAATACTAGAAATCAAGGTGGGCTGTTCTGGTTATCTTTTGCTAAGCATGATCAACTTTGGTTAATTTTGAATGTATATGACTTTAATATAATAATAGGGAATTCATGCAAAAAGAATTTATATATACAGATGTTGGCACAATAGTCCCCTCTTATTCAAGGTGTTGCTTTCTGAGGTTTCAGTTACCCAAGTTCAGTTGCAGTTCTGAAGCAGATGATCCTCCTCCTGCTGTATCCTCAGGTCAGTAGTAGCCTAACGTTATGTCACAATACATACGTCATCTACCTTACTTCATCTCGTCACGTAAGCATTTTATCATCTTACATCATCACAAGGAGAGGGAGTACAGTACACAATATATTGAGAGACCTCATTAACATAGTTTTTATTGTATATTGATCAGTTTTGTAATTTTTAATCACTTATTGAGCCTATTTGTAAATTAAACTTTATCATGGATATATGTATATATAGGGAAAAAAACGTAGTATCTATAGAGTTCATTCTATCCCTGGTTTCAGGCATCTACCAAGGGTCTTGTAATGTGTCCTCTTACCTAAGTTCCCCCCTTACCTAAGGGGGACTACTGTATACCTCACATGCAGTCAATCACCGTGTTTCTCTAGAGTTGAATTAGCCAGTTGTGGAATAGCATGCATGTAAAAATGGTAGCAATCACAACCAATTTATATAGAATAGTACCTGGAAAATAAGAAAAGATAACTGAGGTATTAAAACATTAAGGATTAAACACTGCCAGTCTGACATGAAAGCTGACCTGTAGTGTACTATTTAGAAGTTTGGGCCTTAGAATCAGGCTGTGTTTTCAGATCTCTTCTCTTTTACTGTTGAAGCACTCCAATGGCCCATTTCCTTTCCTGCAACTTAAGTGTAGCTTCTTTTGCCTATTAAGGCGAAAGAATGTTTTTATTTTTTAGTGGGGCTCAAACTCACAACCCTGAGATCAAGAGTTACATGCCCTCCTGACTGAGGCAGTCAGGGGCCCTGGCAAAAGGGTTAAACAAAATTTTTTTTCTTCTAAATACATTTTATTTATTTGAGAGAGAGAGCAAGTGAGCAAGTAAGCATGTGAGCGAGAGGAGGGAGAAGAGAATCTCAAGCAGACTCTGCACTGAGTGCAGAGCCTGGTCCGGGGGGTCAATCTCATGACTCTGAGATCATGACCTGAGCCGAAATCAAGACAGATACTTAACTTCCAGGTGCCCCTGGCAAAAGAGTTTATAAATGAAATATTAGGTAAAAGGGTACTTGAGTCATACACCTGCTGAGTGCATGTTAGGTTGTCTTGATGATAGTGATACAGATGATTTCATCTCTTTTACTTGAGAGGTTTGAAGTGACATTCTCCTTGCTCAGATAAGTCAAAACAAATGCAAGAAGCTTGATATCTTAGGAAGCTCAGGCTGCCATCACAAGGTATTGTAGACTGGGTGGTTTAAACAATAGAAGTTTTACAGTCTTGCAGGCTAGGAAGTCCCAGATCAAAGTGTGGGCCAATTTGATTCCTAATGGAGGGCCCTTTTCCTGGTTTGCAGATGGAGGGTGGGAAGGAGGATCTCTCTTTTATAAGGCCTCTAAGCCCTATCTGATTAGGACCCTAACCTTGTCACCACCTAATTACCTCATAAAGACTCAATCTCCAGGTGCAGTTACATTGGATATTGGGGCTTCAAAATATGAAATTTCAGGGAGAGAGAATTCAGTCCATAGCACTGGATAAACATAGATTGTTAACATTTTGGCAAAATGAGAGAATGGGGCAAAAGATTAAAATAAGATTAAAATCAAAGGAAGTATGCAAAGATGAATATTGTAGAAGGTCTATCTTTTCAGGAAAATTGAAAGAATGAAGAAAACAATTGTGAAGTTTCAGAACAACTCATTGGTTAGCATTTTCAGCTCTATCCATTTGAAGATGATATTGGATTCACCAAACTATTGTCCTGAATTAATGTTATAATTTTGCACTAATGTTTTATTCTATTTTACAAAAAGCCAAAGACCTTTATTGATACTAGGAAAGTAAGATTAATTAGCATCTTTGTTATGGGTTATCAAAGCTGTAAATGGTCTTTTCAAATGTTTGACCCAACCCTTACCCTTATGTATGATTGTGTCAGGAGGTGTGGGGGGTTTACTGTCCCTAGTTTCTTCCTTTGTGACCTGCCTGGGACCTAGACTTTGGCCTCTGTTGGCTGCTGCAGCAGAAGAGCTTGGTGTTGGAAGGGGTATTTCCTTTGCCATGTAAAAGGACCCTTTTTCCCTGGAGCTGCTTCAAGACCATGATTTTTTTTTTTCTGCTATGATTGATTAAATGTCAAAGTGTCACCCAGCATGCTGTAGAAGTTTTTATTCTCTTTAATAATTTTTTTCCTTTAATAAATTATTTTTAACAACAAAAAAACCTCTGATGTTAGTTCTTTGTTTATAATTTGATTTCTCTTGAAAGCAGTGTCTAACAAAAAAAGTTTCCAGTTGGGATCCCTGGGTGGCGCTGCGGTTTAGTGCCTGCCTTTGGCCCAGGGCGCGATCCTGGAGACCCGGGATCGAATCCCACGTCGGGCTCCCGGTGCATGGAGCCTGCTTCTCCCTCTGCCTGTGTCTCTGCCTCTCTCTCTCTCTCTCTGTGACTATCATAAATAAATAAAAATTTAAAAAAAAAAAAAAAAAAAAAAAAAAAAAAGTTTCCAGTTAATCAGGATTTAACTGCTTTGGAGGAAAGCTGACAGCTGTTAAACCAATATAGCCTGACATCCCAAGCTATTTGCTACTCTTCAGTTTCTGGCTCATTATGTTGCATGTTAGTATTGTTTCTACCAGGGTAGGCTTGTGCTCAGCAGTGAGAATTGAGCCAGCATGTTGCAGATAGTTCTGGCTTTTGGGCAGATTAAAGAGATGGGATTTTCTGAGTGGCAGTGAAGTAGTAGGCAGAGCATTGGATTATAAATCTAGGACTGAGTTTTGGTCCTGGTTATGTTACTGATGACCAGCATGATTTCTTCAACTAGCAAATGAAGGCGATCAGGCTAGATAGTGCCCTTCTTATCTTTACATTATTCCTTCTTTCGTTCTGTAATTTAAAACACTTTTTCAGAGGTGGAGAGCAGAAGTGCTAAAAAATGTCTTTTAAAGCGTCTTCAGAGGTTTCAGACTATTCAGGTCTTCACAAAAATGTACATTAAGCATTAGGTATTAACAATATTTAAAACCCACATAAAATCATCCGTACACAGAGATTCCATCTTCAGGTGGTGGCGATATTCTAACAGTCATAGTGTGGGTTAGTTGACCTATTAAAGAAGAGAAATGTGGTGCCCTTGTCCTCTTTGGCCTTGGGATTGGATCAGCATTTGATTTGGAAGTCTCTTGTAATATGGTCCTTGCTTCTTCCTATCTAGTCTTCTTTTAGTTCCTGGAATACCACGTGTTTCCCCCTGATACTGAGTTATCTTTGTACTTGTTATTCTCCCTGCCAGGATTGCTTTTGGAGAGCTGACAACACTGACTCTGTCTTTATTTAGCCTTCTGTCTTTTTCAGGTCACTTGCTGACTCCCCCCTCCCCTGGGGGGCTCTGTGTTTAAGCCCCTTGGAGATTAATATACCAAAGCCTACCAAGAAATGCCCACCTAGGCTGGGATGGGGGGAGGCTTGCTTTGGCCCTCTGTAAATTTGTTTAAGATAACATAGTCTCGCCCCTTCCTGAAGCACAGGTGGTGCCACGAAATTTAATTAAATGTTAGATGTCAGTCAGGTGCATGCAAACTGCAGTGCCCCTCCCACATATCCTCTTGTTCTGTAAAATGTGCTGGCTAAGCTCCAACTTTTGGGAAGAATAGCCACACAGCATCATCCAATTGTTACCTGATCGATCCCCGCTGTCAGTAAGTTACCCTGAATAAAAAATTCTGTGTAAACTGGATGAAGCTGCCTGTTTCATTCGTTTGGTCTCAGAGTACTTTCTCAGTTTGGGGGGTACTTTACTGTCCCTCCTCCACCTTCTAACAAATGCTCTTTGCTGTTCTACCTTCCTCAGGGGAGTGTTTTTGCTGTCTCAACATCTGTCAGTTAGCTAAGCCTACTCTCCAGGTCTTGCCTCAAGCATCACTTAAAAGAGCCACTCTTCTGACCTGACTGACAAGGTCACTTTTGCTTATTTATAGTCACAGTACTATATATCTTTTTTTTTTTTTTTTGGTAGCACTTGCCATGGTTATAATGTCATTTATTTGTGTCTAATGGAGTGCAGATCATGCCCATTTTTGCTCTTTTTATTTATTTTTTCCCCAAGTTTTAATTTAATTTCCAGTCAGTTAACATACAGTGTAATACGAGTTTTAGGTGTACTATTTAGTAATTCATCACTTATATAAAATATCCAGTGCTCATCACAAGTGCCCTACTTAATGCCCATCATCCATTTACCCCATCCCCCACTCTCCTCCCACCATCAACCCTCAGTTCTCTATAGTTAAGAGTCTGTTTTCTGATTTGCCCCCCCCACTCAAATTCATTGTTTTGTTCCTTAAATTCTGTATGTGAGTGAAATTATATGGTATTTGTCTTTCTCTGACTTATTTCATATACATTATACTCACTAGCTCTTATCCATGTTGTTGCAAGTGGCAAGATTTCATTCTGTTTTATGGCTGAGTAATATTCCATTGTGTGTGTGTGTGTATAATATATATATAAACATATATATTATATATATTTATTTCTATTTATTTCTATTGCTGGACTCAGTGGCTGGAACATAGTAGATGCTAAGCATATATTTGTTGTATGAATGCATGGGCCAAAGCTCCCAACTTGGGATAAATAATGATAGTAATAATAGCAGCCAAAATAGGAGAGGTTATTATATGCCTGCAGGGTACCATATCCTATTCTGCTTTTGTCTCCATCCCTATCATCCCACATTTTCATAATCATTATCATAACCATTTCTTGAGTATTTTGATCCAGGCATGGACCCATGCATGAATCTATGTCCTTGGCAACTATGCTTTACAATTGGGAATATTATAGGAAAAAAATCAAAAGTTTTCTTTAGCATCTGTTACCCAGATCAAGTCTTATCTTTTGCTCATAAATCTTTTCTCTTTTTTGTATCTACCACTGTCATCAGAGTGTAGGGGATATCTTGCTACTTATTTTGGCTACCATGCATCTAATTTCCTGGGACATTCCTGTGTTTCAGAATCCTCTCTCCCTGCCACTGAGGACAGAGCCTGCCTCTTTTTACAAAAGCAGAAAATGTCATATACCTGCCTCCCAGTGTTTCTTGTAGTTATGTTAGAGGCATATGATACATTTGCCCCAGTTTCCAAATCAAAAGCAAGTGACATAAGAAGATGCCGGGGGGAGTCTATTCTGCTGAGGATTAGGCAGGAACAGTGTCTATACTGGGTTTTCAGAAATTGCACTGTTAGCTGCTCTAGAGATAGTATCCAGGGTGCTGAGTTCGTGGTTTGTGGTACAAACTTCAGAGTTTGTGCCCAGAAACAGGGCAGTGATTTCTTCATGGAACCAGTGTTAAAGCAAGTATGATTTTGGATTTTGTTCCTGACCTGTCTGGGGGGGTGGGGGGGGCAACCTAGAGAGTGGACTCTGGTGCCATATTGACTGTGTTCAAACCCAGCTGTGCTACTTACCAGTGTTGTAACCTTGCTTGGGGAGGTGATTCTCTGTGCCTCAGTTCCCTCAAATGGTAAAGGGGAAATAACAGCATGTGTGTCACAAGTTAAACTCTTAGAACAGTATCTGGCCTACTTATTTTAATGTTTATTAGTGTTTTCTTTCATTGTTTTTTGACATTCTGGATATTCTCTGAAAGTGTGTAACATCTTTTTAGCATATTTCTTTTTTTTTTTTTTTCTGCTTAAATGTATCAGTTTAAAGTATGCTGCTTACGACTGACTGATCCATACAGCACAACTTGTTGAATGGTAACTGTGTGTAGGGCGTAGGCATCATCCTAGGTTTCTTTTTCAGAAAGGATTTATAGAACCATTTCCACATGTATGTTTGGGCCAGAGCTTGTATTATTATTATTCTTGAAATTTTATTTATTTATTCATGGGAGACACACAGAGAGAGAGAGGCAGAGACACAAGCAGAGGGAGAAGTAGGCTCCATGCAGGGAACCCGATGTGGGACTTGATCCGGGGACTCCAGGATCGCGCCCTGGGCCGAAGGCAGGCGCCAAACCGCTGAGCCACCCAATGATCCCTGAGCTTGTATTATTTTTATTAAAATGCTTAACTCATTCTCTAGTTTATTTTGGATTGACTGACTTCATTCAAGACCTCATGCTTTGACTCCAGGCTTATTGCAGGATTTGTTTGAGCAAAATCTGAAACAAGATTCTCCCCGAGGGTGAAATGCATCACACATGAGTCTGTCTGGCTGGTGTCAGGTGGTGATTTCATTATCTTCACCATTGCAATTATCTTGGCATACATTTATTGCTGATAATCTATGAAAAGCCTATTTAACTCACTTTTCATACCAAGTGAAGGGCCATCCAGAGCCTGAGTTTCCCTCTGGAACCTTCTTTATGTTGCTGAGGAGCACAATGTCTCCTGGCACATTAGCTTTCAGTCTGTGAAAGCAGGTACTTTCAAATGGGAAAATGTCATCCAAGGTGAACTATTGGTATTTTCACAGCAGGCAAATTCTTACCACCCTCAGTATAAAAACACTACTGAATCACATTTATGGTTTTGTCACCATTACAATGAGAACAGATAGTGACATTTAAACCTAGGAAAATTCAACCCCTGATATTGACTGTTAATGTGAAAAACTTGGAAAAGCAGGTAGAGCACTCTGACCTTAGTGATGTGAATTCTCTAATCAGAGCATACAGAGCAGTCAAATATTTGACTTATTGATTTTTAGAGAACTAAGCTGTTTTGTATGCAAGGTATGAAAATAGTATGAGCTTTTGTCCTTGATTCAGAATAAGCAATGAGAGCCAGGGTTCTGTGCTAGATTTGTAGTTTTGAATTTATGTTGACTAGTATACACTTCTAATGTTTTCACATTACCAGAAGGGATATTCAGTTTTATCATGTATTTATTACTATATGTTTAAAACACAGTAATTTCTATTTACATAATACTTTCTATTTTGAAACTGCTATTTATTAGTAAATGTATACTGTTACGAACCTTGTGTAGTATCTTCAATTTTAAAAAGACCTCAGCCTCACAGGATCATAAACTTCCTCTGCCCACATTTGAACATACTACACTCTCAGCCTTCTAAATTTTTTTTTTTTTTTTTGTAGAATTACTCATCTAGAAGTCTGTTAGTTTTCTAGCATATTGAAAGCAAAAAATGTAGTAGCTTGAGTTACCCTGACCTTCTAAAAAAGCTTTTCCATTTTAACTTAAGTTCACCTTAAGGAACATAGGTTATCTTTTGGAGAAAGAGTACTAAAAATATTCTCCCTAAAACATAATGTGGGTAGATTTTTATGTGAACATTGTGGCATTTTATCAGAAATATTGTTTATTTTCCCTTAATTTTTTCAACCACATCTTACAGATATTTCACAACACTTTTGTTTTCTCACTCTGGATAACCCTCTTGTCCTTGCTGTCTTTTTTTCTGGTGCTGTGTTCTGCTACTGGCTCTTTATTTCAATTCCATCACAAATCAGTTGGCTTGAGTTTTTAGCATGCTAGTTACTTTAAGATGAGGGGCAATCTTTTTTTCTTGATAGTTTTTTTTGTTTTGTTTTTGCAAGAGTAATCTTCAGATAATTTCTAGCAAAGTTTGATTCTGGAATGTTGCTGTTTGGTAGAATAATGTGCAGATAGTAAATAGGAACTGCCATATTTCAGAGTGACTTTTGGAAACCTGAAATTCAAGAATTCTGCTTCAATTTTTAAATGCCATTGAGAATTTATTCCAGGAAAGGTATTTATTAAATAATTGCATGTAACTTCACTGTCAGCAGCTATTAATTCTAGTTTGTTAGTATTAATATACATTGTCTTTTAAAATCATACTAGATTTCAGTTATAGCCAACTTTACAGTCATAGCCTATTATGTTGTGCTTTCATTTTTATGGCTCAAAGAATACATGGATTCTAGATTGTCATGAATACCACTCTTTATGCTTAGAGTTTGGCACTGCAGTTGTTCCACCCCACTAACTACGCTTTCCTTTTAAGAACCTCAAAGATTGGATCAGGGGAAGCCAGAATGAGTCCCTGTAGTAGCTTACAGGGTATAGTTATGAAGATGAATAAAACCACCTATTTAAATTCTGTGAGATCATAATCTAATTGTCTTTACTCAATTTTTGAAAAGGTATTGGTGGACAGTTATAATGACAGCAATTTAATTGGCTCCATGTGACACAGATTTATAGTGTATTTGTAAATATACAGAGTTTTGTTTTGTTTTAATCCAGAGTCTGATTTTTCTTGTCCATTGGAATTTCAGATCTTGCGTTTCTCTAGGGAGCATCTCTTCAGGGAAAAGTAGTTGGCCAGTGAAGCAAGTTGTGAGCTTGTGGAAAGGACATCAGGACAGGGCACTAGACAGATAGTAGAGAGGGAGAGAAGCGGCTAAGGCAGAAGTGAAAGCCGAGAGCCAAGAGGAGGGAATTAACAGGACAAGAAGATAAAAGGTTGCGGGGGATGGGGGGAGGTAGCATGGAGAAAAGGAGGTTAGAGAGAGGATTTAGAGAAAAATAAATGGTGAAAAAAGAATGAAGATGCAGTGGGTTCCAAGTAAGGCAGAAAAATTGGTAATAAAAGAGCAGTTAAAGGAGAGAAAAGGTACAGAGTAAGGGAAGGTGAGAAAAGTCAGGTTGAAAGGATGGTGAAGAAGCAGGAGATTGACCCTCTGTCCAGGGTTCTGCTCACACAGGTGGTAGTCACTGCTGTTGGCTGCTCAGTCTGTTCCTGTTGAAGGTGAAATCCCAGCATTGGAGGCAGGTCCAGTGAGTGTTCATGCTTCACAGTAGAGAATGAAGAAACGATGACTTGCATCCTTTGACTTTTGCAAAGGGTTGCAAAGTTAAGCTGAACTAGGTGAATTACCAGATGACCTTTTCAGACCTTTTTAGGTGAATTACCAAATGACCTTTTCCTCTGAAAAAATGAAGCATACACTTCAGTAAGAGCATTTTTGTGTGTGATGATACATACCTGTTACATACCTGAAAAGCTGATTTTATGGTTTCATTTAAGATATGAGACAAAGGGAAACTTAAGCATTTTGAAAGATGCAGCAGCTTTGGTAGCATTTATTCTGGAGCACCTATTTTGAGATATGTTTTCCTGGAGAGCAGTCATTGTTGACATGGTAATATTTTAAAACTGTAAAGAAGGTCCTAAACTGGAGTTATTCTGGTGTCGGTTCCCATTAGAGGACTTTGATGTAGGATACAGGGAGAGACTTGGAGACTGGAGCCATAGGTGTGATTTTTGCCAAGTCGGGCAGACAGGGTTCTCTAAAGAGGCCTCTTGTGTATTCAAGCAAAGTTCTGCCTAGGGCTGGCCTTTCCTTTGTAAGTGAAAGTCATGTGTGGAGTAGAAATTGCCAATTTGTTCTCTTTTAGTAGGTTCCTAGTAGGATACCCTGGATGCTTGTATTGTATGAATGGTATCTGTCAAATCCTTCTTAATTTTTTTTTTTTTAAATGTTGGGGCAGTTTTATCGAATATATCATTCTATTGGGGGAATAGAGGAATTTAATCAGTAACAAATCTAGGAATGTTCAAGTCTTATAGTAGCTAATTAAATATGTAATGGACAAATGAGAAAATTTGGCCTTGCTATTCTATTAGATTGAATGTAAAAAAGGATAGTTACAGAAAAATTACTCTGCTTAAAATAAAAGCATATTTTTTTAAAGTTTGCTTTAGATAAAGAGCAGAAAGCAATTGTGTTGTAAGTGTGTGTAATTATCTGCGTTTCTTTCCAACCTCTTTGGGATCAAATTGGTTTTCTCCCCAAGAAAGGCAATTATATGCAGGAGGCCACTTTTTGTTGAATTACTGTGTGTTGCATGCAGTGCATCCCACAAACCTGAAATCATAGATGGGCTGCTATGATTTATAATACCCATTAATTACAGCTTTGTATTAAAGGCTTTTAGTTTTCTGCTTCAGTAAACCTAAATTCTCCTTTTGAAGAAGAATTGCTTACATTAGGTGTTATGCTAAATAGTGAATCCTGTCTTTTAGAAATTCATCAGAGGTACTTGATGCAGTGAGATCGTCTCAGTTGGCATTAAATGCGCGCAGGAAAGCTGTTTAACTTTGTAGGGTGATGAGATAACTGGAAGAGATACTGGCCTTGTAATGAGGAGGCCTCCCACAACACAGTTCAAAGGGGAAAACTGCAAAGCATTAATCAAAAAGTATTCATCTACCAGCTGTTTATGATCCTTCTAGCACTATGCCAGGCTTTGTACTGTACCTGGCACACAGACTTTTTGCCTAGCTCAGTGGTTCTCAGCCCCAGCTGTTCTTTAGATGCACCTGGGAGCTTTAGCCTGTCCCACTCCCCCAGCCCCTCAATTAATTACTGGGTGTGGATGTTTTTTAAAGGGCTCCTTGGTGAATCTAATGTGTAGCCAAGAATGAAAACACAAGTCTATTCGGTTCTGTTGTGTGTGCTTTTCACCTAAGATATTAGATTTCTCTTTGTTGTTTTGGCCTCGTATTCCCATATTACTTCTAGAAGTTGAAAATATGACCAAGCAAAACAAATGAACAAAACCAGGTATGCATTGTTTTCTCTTGGGCTTTTGCCATGGTTTAATTCCATTCAGGGATAAACATTTCCCTGGTAACTCCCTTAAATTTTGTAGCTTCACATTTTTTCCCCATGTGATGAATGTCTAATCTAAGGTTTCTTTGCTAAACTTGGCCATTTTATAGCCCTAACAGGAACCTGCTTTTCAGTGAGACATTGCTGTTTTTTTCTCTGTGAATATCTAAAACTACATTTTAACCTAGAAACGTTTTAAAATAAGGACTTATAGTGTTTTTCTCTACATCTTTCACACATGTTACTCATTAAACTTCACATACCTGAAGAATTTATTAGTATTACCCATTCTTTTTATAAGGAGAAGAGGCAAAGTAAGTACAAATTCATTTGTAAAGCATCAGGCTATCCATTTGAAAATAGGGTTAGTGTTTGTTATCCAAGAATGCTGCTCTGCTGTCTTTTATTTGAATATATGTGGAAGTAACAATTTAGTTGTGGGACGTGGTCCTAAATGATGTAAGAAGTTCTGAAGGAAGAATATAAATCTAATAATGGTGGTAGCAACTACTATTTTTTTGAAAGCTTACTCGATTTTAAGCAGCAAATAAGTGCTCCACATGCACAGCCAGTAGAAGCTTCGTGTTCACCTTATGAGATATATGTGCTGTTGTTATCCCTATTTTATACGTAAGGAAGTAGAAGCTAGTGGGTAGAAGAGCCCAGATTTGCCTACACCAGAGCCTGACCTTTAAACCGTGCTGTTCCATGTTTTTCCTACCTGTGCATCTCAGTGCTGACACATCCTGGCATAGAGTTCCTACTTGCATCCCTTTCCTTCCAGAGGAGCTCATTGACTTAATTTGCTTCAGGCTCTTTTGTTTTCTCCCCTCCGTGTACATCAGGCAGCCATCTGTTCTTGGCATCCCTTTTTCAAGTGTAGGAGAGTAGGTCCTGGCATGCTTTTGGGCTTGGCAGAGTGAAGGGGGAGCCAGAAATGTCTGTGGAGAGTGTTTAATATATTTTCCTTACAGGGATAAATACAGTTTGATTGGCAACTGTATCCTTTTTCTTCTTGCTAACAGCTTTATTGAGCTATAATTTACATACCATACAATTCAGTCATTTAAAGGGTACGATTCAGGGATTTGGGTTGTGTAACCAGCACTCCTATCAATTTGTTAGCACTGCAGAGTAAACTGTATAATGTTATCTACCTCCCTCTATCCACCTATCTCCTTACTCTGTAGATTTGCCTATTTTATGGATAAATGGAATCATACAATATGTGCTCTTTGAGGCTGGCTTCTTAGCATCATATTTTCAGGATCCGTCCATGTTGTAGCATGTATGGGTATGTCATTCTTCTGTATTGTCCAGTAACATGTCATTGTATGGATGTAGCAGGTTGGTGTCTGTCTATATTCTGGCTTTTACATCTTACTTCCCAGGCTCCCAGCATTGTTTGGGCTGCTACTGCTTTAGTAACACACAAGAAAACAGACCCAGTTGCATAGCTTAGGTAGGGGTTAAGTGGAACCATCCATTCTTTTGTGCATTTACCACATTTTTATTGAGCACCAAGTACATGCACAGCACTATACTAGATTTTATAGTATATATGAAGTTATGTCATATGTGACCTATGCTGTAAGTGTGTTATAAGCAGAGCCGTGTTCAGAGGAAGGAAATTCTGTTTGTGATATGTGGCTGCCAGTTTTCCTTACACCAGGCTCTTTGTTTTTGTTGTTTTATTACCTATTTGTTTTAAGTCATTACCTTACCTTTCACTAAAGTGGTTTTGGGTCTCCTAGATATGAACTGGGATTCAGTAAGTTCATCCCTACCACACCCTCCCATGAATTTAAATATTAAAACATGAGTCTAAGTCATTCTGGAATTTTTCCAGTTTAAAACTAAAAAGTACTAAAATTTTATTAGAATCTTGAAGGTCATGAGTCATAATGCATCTAAAAACTTAGAATGAAAAAAAAATAAAATAAAAACTTAGAATGGATAAAGAAGATGTGGTTTATGTATACAATGGAATATTACTCAGCCATTAGAAATGACAAATACCCACCTTTTGCTTCAACGTGGATGGAACTGGAGGGTATTATGCTGAGTGAAGTAAGTCAATCGGAGAAAGACAAACATTATATGTTCTCATTCATTTGGGGAATATAAATAATAGTGAAAGGGAATAGAAGGGAAGGGAGAAGAAATGTGTGGGAAATATCAGAAAGGGAGACAGAACATAAAGACTCCTAACTCTGGGAAATGAACTAGGGGTGGTGGAAGGGGAGGAGGGCGGGGGGTGGGGTGAAGGGGTAATGGGCACTGAGGGGGGCACTTGACGGGATGAGCACTGGGTGTTGTTATTCTGTATGTTGGCAAATTGAACACCAATAAAAAATAAATTTATTATAAAAAACTTAGAATATTAGTCCAACTTACAGAAATGTTCAGAAATGGTAAAATATGTCTAGCCAGCAAAATTGCACAGTGATAATATCCTATTTAATTGAGTTGGAATTCAAGTTACAGGAGGTTTAATGGATGGGAAACCTTGTAGCTTCTGCATACTCTGGTAAGCATTACATTAATACCAGTTTAGCCACTTGACTATACTCTAGATCCACAAGAGAAACCCTCTTTAGGGATATTTTGAAATGTCATTCATCTGCTTTAGGAGCCTAGCTTGAGGCTTGAACCCTCAACCCTGAGATCAAGACCTGAGCTGACGTCAAGAGTCAGATGCTTAATCAACTGAACTACCCAGATGCCTCTGTTGTTTAAAATATTTTTAATGAGTGTTTATCTCCATACTGTGTTCACATGTCATTTTTTCACATTCACATGGCTCCAACCTGTATGTTGCTACTACTGCTACTAATAACAATAACAGTAATAGATATTTTAGTTAAATATTAAAGACTATAGATTTTTTTTTAAAAGATTTTACCTATTCATCCATGAGAGACACAAAGAGAGGGAGGCAGAGACACAGGGAGAGGGAGAAGCAGGCTTCACTCAGGGAGCCCAACGCGGGACTCGATCCTGGGTCTCCAAGATCACACGCTGGGCTGAAGGCGGTGCTAAACCCCTGAGCCACCCGGGCTGCCCAAGACTATAGATTTTTAAGGGTAGAATAGTATAGGCAGGAAGCTATAGTATTAAGAGTGAATGCTAATAGGGGATTGGAGACTTGAGTGAGGACGGGTATATTTGTTTAACTTGATACGTTCTGTGGAAGAAACGAGTAGTATGTATGTATGACTGTAGGTGGTATTTTTAAAAGTATTATAAACCCCACTTGTATTGTAAACTGTGTCATAGGTAGCATATCATTCCTTGTTCATAGACATACTTGATATTCAGTGTGTCAGTAATAGTTCAGAATCATGCACTGTACTAAAATATAAATAATAATAAATAATAAAATAACAGTAGCAATGGCTACAGTTTATTGTTTACTGTAAGCCAGATAATGTGTGTATGTTTAACACTCACAATCCTGTAAGGTGTAGACATTTGCAAGTGGACTTTAGTTGGGAAGACTATTATCGTTTATACCTATTTGGAATTATACAGATCTGGATCTACTAACTGTTCCCTTGGGTAAATGCTTTGAGGTCTCTGAAGCCAGGTTTCCTCATCTTTGAAGTGATTATCATTATTTCTGTGGTTCTGTTACTATTCTAGAGAGTAGAGACAATTGATTAAACTATATTCTAGGTTAAACATTTAGTAGTCATTCCATATAAATTTTAGTAGCTGGCCTAAAATGTAAAGAAATCTTATGAATTAAGAACAGATCATTGGAATTGATTTGAGTGTTAATTGATAATTTTGAGCATTAAGTGATTGTCTTTGTTACATAGTAATACATTTGAAATTACTTGATTGTCCATAGTTACTTGGTTAATGTGTTAGAGGATTGCTAAAAAAAAAAGCATCACAACTTAAAATAATTCTTGCAAAAAGAATAAGAATAGGAAAAATTTCATGGTGATCACTTTTATTCATACTGTTTTCATGATTCATCTTGTTTCTCAGGTCTTAGGTGGAGAGAGAACTGATGATTTTTCTTGTCTGAGTAGGGGATAATTTAAAGCTGTTCCTTGGAGATTTCTAAAAGATACACATTAAGCATAATCTAAAATGTTCTTACTACTGTCTTACAGGGGGGAAAAAAGCTTTCTCTCTCTGTTTTTCTCTTTTGCAGCTGGATATATTGTCCCATGTATTTGCGGCCTTTTAAGAGCATTCAGGTGCACCACGATCCGCGTTATGGTGCTTAGATGGTTAAGGGAATAGCAAATAAAGACTTCCCAACATATTTAAGGGTATGTGTATTAGGAAGTGGGGGGGGGGGGTTGTTTAGATTTGCAAAACACCTTCCCTTTTGAAAATCCAGTCAGTATATATTGACTACCATATGCAAGGTCACCTGCTAGATCCTAGACAAGATAAAAAGATGAGTAATACAGCCATGATTATGGAGAGCCATATAGTATGAAGGGAAGCTAAAACAGCTACAATATCAGGCAGAGTATGGCAATTTCCATTATATAAGAAGTAGTTGTGGCATCCAGAGGAAGGAGAAATAGTATCACATTGAAGGAAGCAGGAGAAGTGTTGAGAAAGAAGAGGCAGTTTGAAATGGATTTTAAAGGATAAGGAGGATTTCCCCAGATTGGAATGGAGGAGAAAGAGTGAGTTAGGCAGGTGATCCAGGTAGAGAGAACCTTGTGGTATAAGAGTTGGAATTATAAATGCATGACTTATGTTTAGGATAGAGTAGATACTCACCCAGAAGTGAGGTGAGGGGAGAGTAGGGGACAGTGAGAGGACCTTGAAGTGTGAATGCTTTTGTACTTAGTTAAGTAGACACAAATATTGATGGCAGCTTGATTCATAATAGGTCAAAAGTGGAAACAATCCAAAACCCACCTATGACTTTAAAATTTTGTTATTACTTTTTAAGCTGTTAATTTTGAAATAATTGTAGATTCACAGGATGTTGAAAAAAAAAAAAGTGTCTATAGACAGGTCTCATATATCCTTTACCCAGTTTCTCCAATGGAAACATCTTGCATAATGAGTTATAGAACAACATGAAAACTCAGAAATTGATGTTGGTACAGTCTACAGAACTATTCAAATTTCACCAGTTTATGTGTCCACTATATGTGTATATATGTAATTTTATCACATGTATAGATTTGTGTAACTATCATCATAGGGCTTCCTTTAATAGCTGCACCCATTCTCTCCTCTTTACCTCTACCCTATTGTTGCCAAACACTAATCTGTTCTTTATTTCTATAATTTTGTTATTTCATGAATATTGTATAAATGGTATCATACAGTTTGTAATTTTTTAAAATAAAAAACCTTTTATTTTCAAATAATCATAGATTTATGGGAAGTTATAAATATAGCACAGAGAGGTCCCTGCCTTCGCTTAGTTTACTCAGTGGTTATATTTTGCACAACTTATATCAGTATCAAAAACCAGGAAATTGGCATTGGTATAATGTGTGTATATAGTTCCTTGCTATCTTATCACATGTGTAGATTTATGTAACCATCGTGGAAGTGAAGATACAGAACTAATAAATCACCATGAAGTTCTCCCTCATTCTACCCTTTACAGTCACACTCATACCCTTCCTTCCTGCCTCTACTCCATTCCTAATCCCAGGTAAACACTGATCTGCTTTCTAAATAATTATTTCAAGAATACTATGTAAAAGGACTCATACAGCATGTGACCTTTTAAAATTCACCCCCCGTTTTGTTTTGTTTTGTTTTGTTTTTTTTGCTCAGGATTATGCCATTGAGATCCATCCAAGTTGGTGCATGTATCATCATTAGTTTGTTCTTTTTATCACTGCATGCTATTTGTTTAACCATTCATCTGTTGAAGGGCATTTGGATTGTTTCCACTTTTGAGCTATTATCAATAAAGCTGCCATCAATATTTGTGTACAGGCTTTTGTATGCACATAGGTTCTGTTTTTCTTTGTGATAAATGCCCAAGAGTGCAATTACTGAATCATATGGTAATTGTTTGTTTAGTTTAAGAAACTACCAAACTATTTCCCAGAGTGGTTGTACCATTTACATTTCTACCAGCAGTGTATGCGCAGCATTTGGTGTTATCAGAGTTTTTTTATTATGATAGGTGTGTAGTGATATCTTTGTGGTTTTATTTTTTTTAAAAGGTTTATTTATTTATTTTAGAGAGGGTGAGTGTAAGTGGGGGGAGGGGTAGAGGGAAAGAGGGGAAGCAGACTTTCTGCTGAGCTCAGCACCTGATGTAGGCTCAATCCCATGACCTGGGCTTAGTTCAGTGACCCATGAGATCATGAGCTGAGCTGAAACCAAGAGTCTGACGCTCAACTGACTGAGCCACCCAGGAGCCCCTCTGTTATTTTTTTTTTTTTTTTAAGATTTTATATATTTATTCATGAGAGACCCAGAGAGAGACAAAGACAATAGCCAGAGGGAGGAGCAGGCTCCCTGTAGGGAGCCTGATGTGGGACTTGGTCCCAGGACCCCGGGATCATGACCTGAACCAAAGGCAGATACTCAACCACTGAGCCACCCAGGCATCCCTCGTATGTGGTTTTAATTTGCTTGTCCTTAATGGCTAATGATGTTGAGCACTTTTTTTTTTTCAATTAATGATTTTGAGTGAAAATCAGTGTATTTCAAGAAGTTTTTGCTGGCTTGGACAGGTGAGGAGAGAAATAAGAGAAAGATCTAGAAGCTATTGAACTAGTTTAGGTTGGGGCTGAGAAATATTTTAAAATCAAAGATGGAGAGATGATAGTTCACATTTTGCTTGGACATGGGCAATAATAGTAAACAAAAGAAATACATAAATCAGAGATTTAGAAGGAAACCTGTGGGGGGACCTATTCAGTAGATACTGGTGGCCAGCACCAATGCTAGATCTGAAGGGATAATGGTATAAATGTGAGCAGTAAGTTTGGAGGTTTTTTGTTTTGTTCTTTTTTTTTTTTTTTTTTTTTAAACAGAGGAGAAATAAGCATGTTTTTATGAAGAGGGAAGAGGAACCAATAGGACCGTGAAAGATTTAAGATGCATATGAGGACAAATCATCTCAAAGCTGCACAGCATAGGTATTTGGTTGAAGCAAAATGTGACAGTCATGTTAGGGAGAGCATCAAAAGAAAACATTATCTTTGTCAAGGAAATTGATGATATCTTTTGTGGACCCAAGAGAGAAGAAAGAGAAGGATGTGCCTAACAGAGAGCATTTTGAGGAGGGAGACTGAGGATCAGCATCAGATGGCCTCCTTGACCCTTTTTGGAACATAAATGGTTTTTTAAATAAGCATTTTGGATAATTCCAGATTATTTATTTTTATAACTATGGCTTTGATTAAAGCCTTAGGATATGAGCACAATACAATCTTTCATTGAAATGTTTAAACAGCGGCAGCAGAAAGAAATGCCAGCAGCATAAACAATAGATCTTATAATTCTATCAGCAGGCTTGTTTTAAAAGGGACACACTCCTGTTTTACTGATACACCTGGCCAGAAAGAAACTGTCTTTTAAAAAATTATATGACTAACATGAAAATACACTAATCACCTATGATTTATAGCTTAAAAAACCCATCCAAACCACAATTTATGACTCTTTGATCAGTCAGAGCTAGGATTTTTCTTTTAGTGATACAGAGGATCACTGGGGCAAGGCATTGTTACTATTGACTGCTGATTCAGTGGTGATGATGACAGTCTGCAGGTCTAGGAAGTAAAAGAAGGAAGACTCATTTGGTAGGAGGAGAATGGGAATAGTGAAGGTGAAGCCATTGATTTTTCTTTGGGAGAGCTGGTGTTGTTGGTGTCATACCATCATTAATCACTGAGACTTGTTATTTCATCTAACAGAAGTACCTTTGTTGTGAGGTGAACTACTTTCTTTGAAATGTAGTTATATAACTTGCAATGAAATGTGAGCCAGTATTGGTCAAACTAAAGAAAGGCACAGAGAAGATAATTTAATTATGATGTAGTAGTAGTAAAAAAAATAAAGTGGCCTGAGTTTAGTCCTAAAGTGTTTAAGACATTAAGTAGTTCTGATGTCATTAAAATAGTACTGGGCCTTTTATCATTTTATTCATTGATTTAATAGCACCTTATGCTATTTCAAATATTTGATCCTATGATCATTGCTTACTATTAATAGTTAAAATCTGTTTACTTCATTCTGCTGGTTCATAAATACTATTCTGACTTCCCTTGAACTTTATAGATTTAAAAGCTTTACTACATGGAAAATTAAAATCATGTTCTTCACGTAGATGATTGCACAAAATCTTTTTATAGCAGTTTCTAAAACCTGATGCATGATAGTATTTACACAGATTTTCAGAAAGCAAATAATGGAGATAGGGATTGTTGTAGGGATTATGTCTTCATTAGCTGTTGCGGTTGCCATCTGTGGTGAACAGACATCTCCCCTATAAGAAGGTATAGACAAAAAAAAAAAAAAAAAAGAAGGTATAGACAATGGTGTCAGTTGAGAACTGTTTGGAATGAGAAGAAACTCACATGTTTTTTTTTTTTTTTTGTCACACTAAGAATAAAAAATTCCCAACTTCTAACCTGTCCATTCAGTTTCATTTTGTAAATCTGCTATTGCCTTTCTTCCCCAGCTATACCTTTTTTCCCCCTTGTTTCATAGACTTTGTATTTATTCTCCTTCACCATGGACCACTCCTTTTCCAGTTTTTTGTGGTCCCTTGAACACTTGGACTTTAAGCCCTTAGCATTTGTTTTACCCATTCCCTAGAATGTTTTTCCCCTAGATATTTACATGATTTGTGTTCTCACTTTATTCAGGTCTCTCTCCTCAAATGTCATCTTCCAAGATTTTCTAAGAGAAAATTTTTCCTGTCTTAAATAAGAGCCTTGCCCTCTCACATCTTCCTCATCATTCCCTCTGTCCTTCTGTTGTTTTCATTCTTGCACTTAATCATATCCGATATTAAATTTTGTATTTATTTATTGCCCCCATCACTACAGGGTAGGGATTTTGCCTTGTGCACTTTTCTATTCTTAGCATCCTATGACAGTGACTGTCAGGGGTGAGGGACTCAAATACTTGTTGATGAATGGATGAATACTTGCCTAATTAAGTTGAAAAGCCAAATTACTACGAAGCTGGTATTGTAGAGATAGTATTTGAGTAGTAGGTTAGCTATATGGGGTGATTAATAGAGGAATAAGTATCAACAGTGGAGGATCAGAATCTGTGACCATGTGACATAAGCTGGGGAATCATAGTTTCACAGACTTCTGGACACAGTAGTTAGTTAGGACAACTTGCCCCACACTGAGCTCACAGAGTATTTGGCTCTATTCTCTGAGGCTCCTGCGTTCCTGTTTATTGAAACCCTTCCTTAGATTCTGTGAGCTCCTTCAGCCTGGGTACCTTCTAACACTTGCTGTTTTCCCCCTTGGGTGGGTAAAGGTTTGTAGCTGTTCCATGCCTGTAAGAACTTTGCCTAATAAGTGTGGGCAGAGATAGGTCATACAAATTAGTTCAGATGTTTGTAGCTGCTAGCATTAGATCTTGAGTGGGTTTTGGTTTTTGTAAAGGGCTGATGAATGTGGTTCTGTGGGTTTTTGGCTTGTCTTTGTTTTATGTTAGGTCACAAGACAGTGTAGAAGATAGGAAAAAAAAATATCTATATTTTGAAAACTCTTAGGTTATAAGAAATGAGTGTTGGTAGTGATACGTGCATATGGCTAGAGAATTATTCATCTCTTCATTTATTCAGTAGGTATTTAATGAATGCTTACTGTGTGTAGGACATTTTCCTTACATGCAGAGGTTAATTAATTCATTCGACAGTCATTTATTGAGTGAAACTGTGCTGTGCTTTATGGGGGCAAAGATGAGCAAGCCCTGGCCTCTGCCCTAAAGGAGCTCAAAGTCTAGTAGAGGGAAGGCAACAAGCAAACAGATGTGTGCTTAGCAGTAGTAGAAGTATATGCTGTAGGGACACTCAAGAGGAAGTCATTAGCTCTAAGGTTAAGGTATGGGTCAGAAGGGAGAAGTTCCTAGATGATTCTTAAGGAATGGGAAAGATAAGTAGGTGTTTGTCAGAGGGCGTAGAAGGAGAACTGGAATTCTAGAGAGCAAAGGCATTTAGCTACTGGATCAGTGGGTAAAGCTGCATTTCAGAATGGCTGGAGCATATAGCCCAAGTGAGGGAAAGTTAGATGAGAATGGGACTAAATAGGAGGCAGAAAGAGGTAGACCAGGCTAAGGGGATGGGACCCTATTTCCAAGAGTCACTTAAAAGATTTATTTCAGGGAATAACAGAGCAGATTTGTGTCTTAGCAGGATCATAGTAGAGTGAGTATAGGCAGGAAGACAAGGCAGGAAGACAACAGAGAGCATATATTTGACGCTTAATGTTCTTTGACACAGAATTTGAGCAGAGGCTATAGATTCAATTTCAATTGAGTCAATTTGTCCATGGGCACATGGACAAATTCTTGATATGTCTAGTATACATGAGTGTTCAACTTCACCTGTAGTTGTACTATTTTCATAACTCACCTAATCATATTTCACATTAAATGACACACCTAGGCATCAGAAATGAGATCTTGGAAAACTGCTAAATGATCAGCATTGACCAATGTTTATTGTGAAACAGCTTGGTCTTGTGAGATTGATACTGGGGAAAGTGGATCAATACTGAGTAGACACTTGACAAATATTTCTTATTTGGCTAGTTATTTATATAAAAGTTACTGGAGGGTTGCCTGTGTGGTGGAGTCACTTACATGTCCGAATCTTGGTTTTGGCTCAGGTCATAAGCTTGGGATTGTAGGATTGAGTCCTGCACTGGGCTCCGCACTTATTGAAGAGTCTGCTTGGGATTCTCTCTCTCTCTCCCTCTGTACCTGCCCCTGCTTGCACGTGCTTTCTCTCTCTCTCTCTCTCTCAAGTAAATAAGGAAGTCTTAGAAAAAAAGTTACTGGAGCCATAGTCCCTCTCCCCTCCACTGACCCAGAGTATACATTTGATTCTTCTAGTGTGGAGCATAAGGATTTTATTCATTTTCTAAAAATAAGGTAATTCAGAAAAACTTGTATGCTGAGTGGCAAATGCATTTAATGTTTATTTTTGGTGACTTTTATTTAATCCTTGAATTTTTTAGTTGCTGTCACATCAGAAAAACAATTGAAAAGACCACTTGTCAAGTTTTAACAATTCCCCTAGAAAGTTACAATAACGAAATGTCTTTTAATAAGCTTGTTTAATATATTTTAATTGGAACAAACACTCAACTTGGTTTTGAATCAATGTCTTCCAAGTTTACCCTCTTCTATGAAATATTCATGTAGTAAAGATGGACAAAAAGGTGGAAACTAGCATAAAAGAGACCTACATCTAACATGTGTGTCAAGGTGTGTGTGTGTGTGTATTTGTGTATATGAATGTACTTATATTACTTTATAAAAAATTGTATACTTTTGGGGTAATATTGTGGTAAAAATATAGCAATGTATATTACATTGGGGCTGAGTTTTTTTGATCACTAAAATTTGGAACCTAAAGTCACTATCTTCATGGTACTGCAAATACTATATTTAGAGATAATGAGAAGCAGACACATTCACTGACTTGTGGAGGTGGCATTTTACTAAAAACCATATAGTAATATGTATACGTATTATATATTAACATATGTATTAATATATAATATAAAATGTGTGTTAAGATACTACATATTAGATACATTAAAATATTTAAAAATATATTTTAAAAGAAGCATGTTTGGATTCATTGAGAATGGGAATATTTTGAGAATTCAGTCAGTAAGTATACTCTTAGGCTAATTGCCTCAAGTGTAAACATACTAATGCTGAGAGAAGCTCAGGCAATTTATTTGAAATCATGAAAGTAGTAGTAGTGGTGATGGTGGTAGTTTTAGTAGTAGTTAGGTAGTAGCAGCTAGAAGCTCTTAACACCCTGCCCATGTATGACATAATACATATTTGCTAAATAAATAAATGAAGGCATATTATGTCTATAAGTTTCTCTCATTAACTGTGTTTAGTTCTGACACTAGCTATGTAAAATAAGGACTAGTCCCATCAAGTTATAGGTGAAGCAATTGAGGCACTGAGAAATTGACTACTTCAAGGTCATACAGCTCATATGGGCTAGGGTTTGAATCTGGGCATGTCCAACCCTAAGCTCAGGTTGACATCTTTCAGTACTGTGTTCTTTCTACCTGATTTCTCACTTTGATTTTCAGTCATACATATATTAAAATCCTGGTGTATAACCCTGGATACAGTAAGAGCATACACAGTATTGATTTTGTATTGTAGGTTGTTGGAAAGGAGAATCCCAGTAGAATGAATGGCCAATAATGATGTGATGTTACTTGGTGGTGTTGGTTGGAATCCCAGTAGATCAGATTTTCCAGAATCATTGCTTCAGCAGCATTGTCTGTACCCCTTATCATCTGCAATGTAATGTGAACCAGGAGTAGTAGTCATAGGAATACTCTAGGTTTATACAGCGAGGTTTCAAAGCTATGCCTTTTTAACATTAGAAACAGTGATTAGTTCCAAAGTAGAATGTAGATTAAGCAGTCACTAGGAGTTTCACTGAAAAAATCTGTGATTTTGAGAATATTTTTGTACCTGTTGAGCAAGTGGCACCTGTTACCACCTCCAGGGGACGAGTCCCACTTTGTAGAGAATAGCAAAGGGCATGACAGTGTCTGTCACCAAGAATAGTGGCCCTAGGATGTCAGCCCACTGTGTGGTTTGCAAGTGTTGAGGTCACCAAAAAAAGATAGCTCACACAAACATTGGATAGAGGAACACTTTATTCACATAGAGAAGAGGCAGAACCAAGATTAGCTTTAGTAGTAAACATTGGTTCTCTGTGGCCAAGAGGTCCTGCTCTGCAGCCTCTCTGATGCCGAGAGATGGTCTGTACTTACCCCTCTGTGCTGCAGTTGAAGGACATCATTCCCTGCCTGCCTGGAACAAAGAGCAGTGGAGTTGGCTACATGCCACATGACACACAGGCTTAAGCAGGCAAAGAAGTACACAGTAGACCCAGAACAGGGAAAGATATTCTCAAACTGAGAAATAGCGACCAGCACTGGTGGTGAGAGTTCTTTATCTCTTTCTAAGGAAGTGTTCTGAACCCAGAGACACATTCTCCTGTGGCTCTTCAAGGGCAACAAGCTGCATTCCTAATATTTACATTGTACCACAAACACCTCATGAGAGTTCCACTCTGTTTAAGAATTATCCCTTTTTTTTTTTTTTTTTTTTGCTTAAATTTTATTTATTTATTCAGGAGACACACACAGAGAGAGAGAGGCCAAGACATAGGCAGAGAGAGAAGCAGACTACCTGCAGGGAGCCTGGTGTGGGACTCAATCCCAAGACCCAGGATCATGACCTGAGTCCAAGGCAGCCTCTCAACCACTGAGCCACCCAGGTGACCCAGAATTATTATTATTTTTTAAAGATTTATTTATTTGAGAGAGCACAAGAGAGAGATAGCACGAGCAGGGATTGGGGCAGAGGGAAAGGGAGAAGGGGAGAAGCAGACTCCCTGCTGAGCTGGGAGCCCAACTGGGGGCTCAAGCTCTTGACCCTGAAATCGTAACCTGGGCTGAAACCAAGAATCAGAAGTTTAACCTGGCACCCCAAGAATTATTCTTTTTTTTTTTTTTTTTTTCCAAGAATTATTCTTAATTGTTGGTGTTGGTCTAACAATTGGATTTGAGGTTTGTTTGTATTTTTAATCTGTGAGTGGTTGTTTTAACAGTGTAGATTATTCAGGGAAAAAAAGGTAGTAAGCTGTTTATACTTACTGTTATCAATTAGTTAATAATCAATTACTTACAGGTAATCCTATTTTCTGATATTTTACCAGTTTATTAAATTGTAGCTTATTCCTTTGCTGAGTTATTTGGGATTCTGTCAAGATACGGTTAATATGGGCAGTTGGCTCCTTTCCCTAAAGCTAACCATGGGAAAACGACGTTAGAAGAAAGCAGGGATCTGAGGAAAAAGCTAAAATTACTAAGGAAACCTCCAGGGGCAATTGAGGCTATTGTGAATGGGTGTGCCTGTGTAGGTGGTTAGCTTGGGAAACAGAGTGGTTTGAGGAATCTAGAGGAAATACATTGTTTTAAGGTTTTTTTCCTTTTAAGTTTTGTTTTTGACTTGACTTTCTTCAGTTGCCTTGAAATAATAATTGCCTGCCCCTCTGCTACAGAAATTGATAACGGTATGTTCTGTCAGGGCAGGACAAAAGTCCTGCTGGGGTGAGGAGCTGATGCAAATGGTAGAAGCTAACCAGCAAACACAGAGCGCTCATTCCTCCTAGGGCTTGCAGATTATACCCTGTGGAGATTGCCTTCTCTCAGTGCTGCTGCTTTTAAGAGTTTAAAGGCTAATCACTTCCAGAGGAGTTGCCTTGCAGTAGGCAGAGACCGAAGTAGTCAAGAGTGGTTATTTGGTGCCTGTGACTCATCTCCTTGTCTTTTTCAAATTCACTAGAAGAGATAATAATAATAGTAGGACTTGGGTTTTAGCCATTTTTCACACTTTTCTAGATCTTCTAACTTATATCCTTTGGTGAATACGAACTAGTGGCTCAAAATAATTAGACATATGAAGAGTATAGCCACTACTGAAAGCACAAAAAAGATAAACTGAATAGTACACACCTTAATAAAGCTGAATCATCACAACAGAGGGGTAATTTAAAATAAATATAATAAATCTACTCAGCAATAAAATAGGTTAGCAGTATGAAGAAGGAACCAGAAGTCCGAAAAACAAAACAAAACAAAACAAAGTGGAAGTATTAGATATAACAAGTAGAGTAGTTGAAATAAAGAACTTAATAAATAAAGAGCACAAATAAAAGTGACGAATGCATTGATGAACTTGAAGATCATGTTGAGGAATTCCTCTGAAGGTAGAAGAAAAGTAGAGATGGAAAATATTGAAAAGGCTAATAAATATGGAGAAAGACAGTAGTGCCAACATTCAAATATAGGATTCTCAGAAGGAAGAAAAGAAATTGGAGGAGAGAAAAAATATTCAAAGAAATAATGATGGTAAATTACTCACAATTAATTAAGAACAAAAACTTCAGATTGAAAAGGCTTATAGAATTCCAAGGAGGAAAGGTTAAAAAAAAAAAAAACCCTAAAAATAAAAAAATGCAGCACATCTTGATTGACTAGTAAAATTTAAGAATATCACAGCCAAAGAAATCTAAAAACTTTTGGAGCAAAAGAATAGGTTATCCACACATTATTTTTTGTGTGTGTGAAGATTTTATTTATTCATGAGAGACAGGAAGAGAGAGAGAGAGAGGCAGAGACACAGGCGGAGGGAGAAGCAGGATCCATGCAGGGAGCCTGACATGGGACTTGATCCCGGGTTTCCAGGATCAGGCCCTGGGCTGAAGGTGGCGCTAAACTGCTGAGCCACCTGGGCTGCCCCCTATCCATACATTAATATGAATAAGACCAAATTACCTTTTCAGCCCTGAAGTTCTCTGTTATTCTGCACATTTGAGGTTAGAGAAGTCACCTGTATAATATATAATTCAAAACTTGGAAAGTAAATTCATTAATTCATATTGCATTTGATAAAGTGTTTCTCAATGTAATAAGGGACGTATTTTCTTTATAACCTTACTGCTTGAAAAAAGATTTAGGATGGCTGATAACAATATGTAATTTTATGATTTTGTATAAATATTTGGGAAAAGTTGTTTTAATTTAAGTCATATATCCTTTTGAGAGGGGAATCTTTTTTTTAAGATTTTATTTTTTATTCATCTTTTTTTTTTTTTTAAGATTTTATTTATTTATTCATGAGAGACACACAGAGGCAGAGACAAATGCAGAGAGAGAGGAGGGGAGCCTGATGTGGGACTCCATCCCAGGACTCCAGGATCATGACCTGAGCCAAAGGCAGACACTCAACCACTGAGCCACCCACGTGTTCCAGAATAGTTCAATTTGATCTCCTATTGGGGCACTTACTTTTTAGAAATGTGTTTTTACAGCCATAGATATAAAATGTGTGATTTTCTATTTTTAGTAGTTGAATATGACATAGGTAATTTTCATTTGCTCTTCTTTGTACTCTTAGATTCTAATTATTTAAATTGCCTGTTATTATTCCTTATGTACTAGACAGAACTCATATTCATATTTGGCTCAGAGATCCTCTGTCCAGTAGAAAGATAATGTGAACCACGTATGTAATTTAAAAATTTCTGGTATATACATTAAAAAATGTTTTAAAAGGATGAAAGTAATTTCTCTTTTATATTTAACCAATATATGCAAAATATTATGTCAATATGTAATCAGTGTATATACTTTTGAACAAGATATTATACATTCTCTCTTCTCCATTCTAGGTCTTCTGAAATTTGCTGCGTATTTTAGAGTATGTCTCAATTTAACCATATTTTAAGAATTCAATACCATTTGTAGCTCATTGCTGCCATATTGTCAGTGCATCCCTAAAACAAATGATGGTTCAGTGTTTTAATTGTTGGATGGCTTAAGAGCTTTTTGTAAGACTTCAGTTGTAGTAAGGAATCTTAGAACTGAATGTTCTTTTAGCAAATGGTATTTATATCCATTAATTGTAGCTAATCATAAAAAAGGAACATTCAGACCGGAAGACATTATTTGATTGCTGTAGTTTTCAAGGTAGAAATTATGTTAAAACACATAAATCTATAGAATATCTGAGTCTGACTGACTGGTTTTACACTTTTATTCCTTAAGTCCAGATAGTTCTATCTGGTAGTCTAATGGGCAGTTCAAATTTAACATGGACAAACCTGAGCCTCTCATCTTTCCTTCCAGATTTGCTCCTGCTCATTTTACTGAATGGTATTTCTGTTCTTTCTTGGCACAGGCGCCAAAAATTCTTTCTTTGACTTCCAGCTAGAACAATGGTGAAAAGTCACAGTGTGCTGTTGCGAATGTCCAGTTGTCCGAAGTTTTTAGTTCTTCATACTTTTACTATGATTTGTCTATAATAGAAAAAACTCTGCTGAGAACTTTTAGGTAATGTTAATGTCCCTATTAAAAAAAAATCTCAGTGTAAATTTAGGACGGATATATGTTTTTCAGTAGTTGACTTTAAAATTCTGTCAGTTGTGTGATAGTTCACATGCCAACACTGTTGAAACATCTTGGTAACATCTGATTTTAGTTCATGGTGGTATTCATTTACATTTTATTAAAAAGAACAAGCTGAGGGGGCAGTATAAGTCAGGCACAAATAGCAGAACAGGAAAAACCAAGCTTTGCATTTGGTGTACTGTGCTTTGTCCAGAGGATCTTGTGGCCATTTGTTTAAAGCATTTTATTAGAGAAAGTAAACTTTAAGAAGTGTAAGATGCAGATCTCTCCCTTACAGTTTTACAGCTGTAAGTGATTCTTTAGTTGCAACAAAATGCATTTTTATGTCAAGATTGACTGCTTCAGAATACTACTGATTTGGGCCTTTCTGTATTTAGTAAGATCTTTTAGAACTAACATTGCCTATGGGTTTTTGTTCACTTTCTCTTTTCCTAAGATATGTAATAAAACATGAAGATGTCATATATAAAAGATTGCTATTGCTCAGACTTGTCCTTTGCTTGTCTGGTTATCCATCAAACACTATCAGCCCAATTGTGCCAGAAAGTATGAAATAATGTCATTGGAAAGCAATCAGTCAAATGTATGTCAAGGTCTTTTAAAAGTCTCAACTTTTATCAAAGGATGTTTTACAAATATATAAGAAAATGATTACTCTAATATCTTTACCTCCCTCTCTTGATTTCATAGCTTGATACTTTGAGTCAGGTTTGGAAGGTGCACTTAGTAGTATGTCATCGTGACCTAGAATCCACACCCTTGATAGCTTGCAGGAAAATATTAGCTAGGGTCCATTCCGTCACTAAAATGGCAGTTCATAATTTTGGGCAGTCAGAACAATAGGCAGTTGTTCTAATGGCCACATTATTATTATTATTAACCAACCACCGTCTCTAAGCAAGCAAGTTTTCAGACCAGCATCTCTTTTTTTACCATAGAATCTAGTAATTATGTGCAACCTTAAAAATAATAGAAGAGGTCATAACCTGAAAGGAAATAAGGGATAAGAAAAATATCTGCTTTTCTTAGGAAAATGGAATTTTGCATGCAGTTTAAATTTACTAGATGATTTAAATTAACAATGAAATGATTTATTTTATATTAATAACTTAAATTCAGGGGCTTGGTTCGGTGTTCCTTTTTTTTTTTTTTTTAAGATTTTATTTATTTATTCATGAGAGACATAGAGAGAGAGAGAGAGGGAGGCAGAGACACAGGCAGAGGGAGAAGAAGCAGGCTCCATGCTGGGAGCCCGACCTGGGACTCCCGGGTCTCCAGGATCACACCCTGGGCTGAAGGTGGCGCTAAACCGCTGAGCCCCTGGGCTGCCCATGGTTCTGTGTTAAGGGGATTGTATGTTATTTGAAATGAGAAATGAGAAGACATCAGTCAACCAGGTTGTTACTTGTGATGATTACTAATTTTGAAAAAAATAACAGGAAGAAATAAAAGAATAGGATTTGAGGTATCCTGCTGTGTTTGTTGAAACGTTTCAAAATACATTTATTTCATATTCCTTGTTACTTCCTCAGTCATATTAATGAGCTCTGTCTCTAAATTAATGATGAATTAAAAAACTCTCTTGAAAATGCATCTTATCTGATAGAATTCTGAAGTTAAAAGTCCAGTTGTCATTGTTTAAATGTCCTTACCACAGTAAAGACATTAAACTTTTCTATTTCCATTTCATAATTAGAGATGGCTACTAGTAATGAAAATTATTTATTTTTGCTGTTCTGATTTGTTTTAAATATAATCGGAAGTTCTATAGTTAATTACAAGACTCTAATTTTGTGTAATTGAAAGCTGCCAAGTTTTTAAGAAGCTCCTTTCAGAAGTGCTTAAATATAAAAATTATTAAACAAAATCATATAATTTATTTTTGAAGGAAAACTGCAGACTACTTAATGAATATAGAAAGTACCTTAATTTCAACAAAATTGAATGAATCCAAAAATAGTGCAGTATCTCATTTGAAGTCAGAGAAATAAACTATGAGTGAAATGTGAAAGCACACTAGGCTGTTTTACATCTAACTAAAAACATTTTCTGTATCTACAAAGGCAGAATCTCTATCAGGGAAGAAATCAAGGTGCTCTAAGAAACCAGTGAAAATTAAGTCATAGAGGATAGGAAAAGTAGCTGAAGTACTAAGCAAATGAATACGTTCATCTGTTAAAATAAACATTTAGGGGTATGTTGTTAGCCATCTGGGGCTACCACTCTTGAATTATACATTTGGATCAGTGGTTTGAAGTTCAGCTGTGGAAGGAAATGGAGGTCTTATGTATCCTTGTTGATCAGTTGTTTTTAACAACCTGAGGCCCTCCAGTTCTTTAGTGCATTCCCAAGGACTGTGTTTTGTCACACAGCAGATCACTGTTAGTAATGCTTTAATAAAAATCCTGTCCACTGCCTTCACTCCACTCCCTATTGCTCTATCTCTACTTCCAAGTATTAATAAAAGTCCACTTCAAGGGAGAAGAGTTCTTGTAGAAAAGTGAAAATATGAGCTTACAATACATATCTTTTGTGTGTCTCTTTACTTTGGTAATAAATATAATTGTGGATCCTTTGACATTAATTTTACTTTATAAATTTAAGCACTTAAGTGTAGCAAAGAATAGAGTATGTTTAAAGTTTCCAACATTAGAAGTGGTTACATTGTTTAGTAATAGTTAGAATGGAATAAGACTGCCAATGTAATGTGTAGCTTATGTCTCACATTTATACCAGGAAATGGACTCAGTAGCAAGTTAAAGAATCATGGGATGTACTGTTTAAAGAAGATAAATAACATGCACAGTGCAAGCCACTGTTCTGTCTGGGCAGTCTTTTAAATATTTATTAGAAACCTTTGGATACCTTTGGCAATTTCAGTGCACATAGTTGAATTTATGTGCATATTTAGGAAGCTTTATGAAAAACTTCCACATAATATTTTGCCCAAGATCCATGGTTACAAATAACACACAGAAAAGGAACAGTTTGGTTCTGGAAGACCCCGATAAGTATATTTCTTACACTTACAGGAAATTGACAAATATAAATTTAAGTAAATATGGTATAGATGTTTTGGGAGACAAAAATGATGAATGAAAAGAAAACATGATAATAAGGAACTTTAGAACTTCAGTTATTGCCTCACAAATTTATTAAATGAGAAGTCTAGGAATTTAAATCATTTGTAGATTTTTTTGCATATAAAGATTCATAGTTGAACAAATGTCAGTTCTGTCTCTGTGTAATTATGGTAGTTATACTAAATGACACAGGATATGGATGGCCAGTGAAATCTAGGAAGGTCCAGAATCATCTCAGCCAACTCTCCAATCCCAAATGTAGCACTGGAGATTTCTTTTAGGGAGGCTAGAAGGAGTACAAATGTGGTAGCAAGTTTTTTTTTTAAAGCTCTAGAATGAGTGAATATTTAGGCCTAGATATACTAGGCAATGTATGAAGTAATCAGTACCAAAATTTTCTCAACGCATAAGCACAATATATGCATCTTCATACAATGTATGAAGTATAGTGCAGCAATGGCACTGTTTTGCTCAATGTTCAAATAAACATCTTTTTTTTTTTTTAAATTTTTATTTATTCATGATATGCACACAGTGAGAGAGAGAGAGGCAGAGACACAGGCAGAGGGAGAAGCAGGCTCCATGCACCGGGAGCCTGACGTGGGATTCGATCCCGGATCTCCAGGATCGCGCCCTGGGCCAAAGGCAGGCGCCAAACCGCTGCGCCACCCAGGGATCCCAATAAACATCTTTATAGTAAAACAAGGACAGGTTCTAGAATCAAATGCAAATTATGGAAGATAAAAGTTGGTGCTTGAGGGCGTAAAGGTTACCTTTTTCCTCTGCTTGGATGTTCCAGATATCTTGGACTGAAAATTTTGTGAAGCCCTGGGGGATCTTGGGGGATAATAGCACTTTTAGGGATAGTTGGGGAATAGAGTCTATGTAGAACTGCCAGTAAAATGCCCTATATGTAGTAAAAACAGGAGGAATGTTGGCTCTGTTGCTGCTGCCCTCATTCCCACTCCACAAGAGCAGTCTTTTAAAAAATAAACAAAAGTTTGACAATTCATTATCTCTGGGGTACCACCATAAAAAACAAAATGTATTGAATTCCACTTGCCAGATCTTTGTTCTGCTTATGAGAAGTCTAATTGTGAAACTGCTTGCTGTATAGTAACTTAAGAATTTTGAACCAAAATTATTGGAGTATTCTAGAAGTAAAATGATTTTATGGGTGTTTTACTTTATGGAAGAAAATCCAGTGATCCATGTACATTTATCACTGTATATCTCTTAATACCTTTTTTTTTCCCCTTGCTCAAGCAATTGTTTTACATTTCTAAATGATGTAGAGCATCAGTAAAGTGCTTAGGTTAGCCTCTGAATAACAAGCTTCTTTTCACATCATAGGTTTCATGATCAAAAATCAGCACTGAGATGTCTGCTTGCGCTATTCCCAGGTTTACTCTCTCAGTTCTTCATATCATCCAGACCCCTGAACTGGAAATATCTTGTTAACTCTGCACTGTTTAATATTCTTTGGAAATTAAACTACTTGGGCATGTTTAGAGCCCAAATGAAATCTATGCGTTTTGCTTGACAAGATTGTTGGTTGGTTTTTAGAGCCTACATATTGAACATCATGTTTGAGGCTAGCTGATAGAGAGATTTTCATGTACCAAAGCATTGTACTGATGAAACCAACTATTGTGAAGATCGAGTGAGATAATATGTGTACAAGCCCAGTGAAAACCAGAAAGTGCTCTGGCCATGTAAGCACTGGACGAACAGCATCTCAGGCAGCCAAGAGGGGACGTGAAACTGGGGAGCAAATTTGGTTGTAGGAACAAGGGGGAGTATGATGTGGATTCTCACAGTTTGGTATTTGTGATTGGGATCCATTGCTGTTATAAGAAACTGAAGTTCAAAAAGACGCAGGATTTTGCATTGTTAAAGGAGCAGCTGCTTGTAAAAGTTAATTTTACTTGACATCTGCCTTGGTCCCAGCAATAAAAGTGATAGTTCTGGTGAACAGCCTGTTCTCTCTAGAGCTGTATCTTTTAGCTCTAGTTTCTATGAGGTCTGTCTTTAAGGAAATTGTTGCCTTTTGATTTCAAAAATTTTCTCAACGCATAAGCACAATATATGCATCTTCGATTTAGTAGAAAAGTGTTAGTATTCTGGAGTTTGAGTTGGTATTCTAATGTGAAATGAGATGCAGGAGGAGTCATCTCAAATCTTTTATGAAATGAGGAGATAGTAAAGACATTTTGGAAAGCATTCCCACTTAATTCTTTATTTAAGAATAAAGAAGAACACAAAAACCTGTACGTGGATGTTTATAACAGATTTATTCTTAATTGCCAAAACTTGGAAGCAACCCAGGTGTCCTTCTGGTGGGGAATGGATAAGTAAACTGTGGTACATCCAGATGACGGAATGCTAAAAAGAAAGGATTATCAAACCCCGAAGATACATGGAGAAACCTTAAATGTTTATTGCTGAGTGAAAGAAGTCAATCTGAAAAGGTAACATACTATATAATTCAACTCTGTTATATTGTTGAAGAATTTCCTTTCCCTTTGGGTGCTTCTGACATGAGACAGATTAATGGGAGAGTTAATAGCAGATGTATGGGAAATCCACACAGACATGGAAATTCCAAAGACTGTGTGACAACATACTGCTTTTAGGAGCTAAGGAGATGGTTCTGGCCTGAGGATACAAAGGGGAGAAAGCCATTAGCAGGAAGGTGAGGAGATATTTGGAAAACAAAGGTTGCCTTGTTAGTTTCTTGGGTAAAAGAGGCATCACTGTTAATAGCTTTCTTTCTAATACAAGCAGCTGTTTGCAGTGGAAGTAAAATGCTTTTCCTGAATTTGTTGGGTTTTGATTGGTTTTAACTCAAAATAATGTTCATGTCCAAGTGGCATATCTTTGAGAGGCCTGCCTTTGGCCCCTAAAATGTCCTGGCAAAGGCAAAACTGGAGAAAGATCAGTGGTTGTCAGGAATTGGGGAAGGGGGAAAGAAGGGATGAAAGGGTGGAGCATGGAGGATTTTGGGGGGCAGTAAAACTGTTCCATATGATACTACAATGGTAGAGACATGTATTAAACAATTTGTCCAAACCCACAGAATGTGCAACACCAAGAGTGAACAGTAATGTAAACTATGGACATTGAGTGATAATGACATGTCAGTGTAGATTCATCGGATTAGTAACTGTACTGCTTTCATGGGGTATGTTGCTAATGGGGAAAGCTATATGTGTGAGTATATGGGAAATCTGTACCTTCCTCTCAGTTTCTCTATGAACCTAAGACTGCTCTAAAAAATAAAGTCTATTTAAAAAATAAAAACTAAAAAACCAAACCAGAACAAGGGACACCTAAATTTGGTCTCTTTGCCATTTGTACCTGTACGTAAATGTCACTACCCTAATATCACTGGAAGAAAGTACTATTCTGCCTCTTTGAGTAGAATAAGATTATATTAAAGGAAGGGTCTAACTTGTGCTGATTACTCATCTTGGAATTCTTTTAAAGTACAGCTTTGATATTAGTGCATATTGTCATTCCTCTTGAGTTTTGTAAGGAAGCTGGAATGAGTGGTAGAGGGTAAAAATGCCAGAGAACAAAATTGAGCAATATTTTCCAAGTGAGCATTGTTTTCTTGTCATTTTTATGTGTTTTAATTTAGCCAGTGTTGGGTGAGTAGTTCAGAAAGAAGGGATTTATTATTTTAAAATGAAGCCACCTTCTTGTTCTTCATTTTCAACTGATTGAGTCACCTTTGTTTTCAAAATGTCTGTTGACTCTTTAAGAACCATTTACCATATTTACTTATGTACTTTACTTCCTTGTGTGTTCTTGTTCTTCCTTGTCATTTGGAAAAGAAAATCATGATTTTTCCCCCCTTTCTAGGGGCTCCTTTAAAAATTCTGCTTCAAAATAACAACTGGCTGACAGCAGTCTCCTTTTGGATGTTAAGAGCAACAGTCAGCTTCATGACTAGAGACAGAGTGCTTTCCTGAGGAAACATTTTCTTTTACAAAATGTGATTCATTTATTATAGGTGTTTAGCAAAAGAGTTGAAAGGGCTGTTGGTTGTATTGGATCCCCTGCCCCAATAAATCTGTAATTGCTTAGAATCAGTGTTACAAACTTTTAAGTCTTATTGGCAAAATTTTTTATTTTTCTTATTACTACCACTAGGGATAGCACATACCAGGCAGATACCTCTAAGCTCCCATTCCATATCCAGAGTAGATGCTGGCAATCAGTCCTGGTCTCTTTCCTGGATGTAACTCAGAAGGAACCCTCAACACTGTGCTCTAATAACCTACATTTATGCATAATCTCTGGCCTTTTTTGCCAGTCTGTGGCTTTACCTGTGACTTATTTGCTGATAACACCTAAATTTATATCTTTAGCACCATATCCTTTCTAGGGCTCTAGATCCACATATTCATTTGCCTCTTGGATATTCAGAAGCACCTCAAATTCAACATGCCAAGACACATAATTTCCTTTCTTCTCTCCAGTCTCTTCCTATGGCCACTGTTGTTGGAATGAATAGAACAATCTACCCACCTGGATGTTTCCTATAACTTCTCTTCTATTTTAGGCATAAAATTATATAGAATACACACTTCCTTCATGTTTCTCAAATTCATGTCTCCCTTTCTATTGCTACTGTTTCTACCATAATTTGATTCTTCATCTTAGATCCCTGGATCACCCACCTCTGAGCCATTCCTCACACTGCTAGAAAAATCAGTCCGCCTTCCTTCCTTTCCTCTCTTGAACTATTTCAAACACAAATGTATGCAGAATAAAACAAATACCCATATACTCACTCCAGAATCGTAATTCTGAAAATTACTCTTTCCAGGCTGATCTAATTTGAGTGGAAAGTTTAAGAAGAAAGTATTTTCTGTGTTTGCCTTACTCTTGAAAAGATATGAGAACCTCTTTGAGTAGATAATCTTCTAATTGTAATTTGAATTTAAATTTTCTTGTAACTTCATGTGCTTTTGAGCTGGGAGTGTTTTGAGACTACCTTTCAAAATAACTTATCTACAGTTAATAGTATCATGAAAATTGTGTAACAGCACTTTGATTTTAGTAGTATTACATAAATGCCAAAGGATATTTTTTATGTCTAAGTGAGCCTTATTTGAATAGAATCATATATATACTATTCCTTGCTTGTTTTCTGTACATATTTGAAGTAGTTGCAGTCTTGCCAATTTTTTTTTTATGGGCATACACAAAAGAAAGTTTTCAAAGTAGAAAACTTTGAACTTTGATGTATGTTTTAAACTTTCACTAATGTTAGAAAAATAAATTTTAGTTGACATTTTGCTTTATTTGTAGATATTATTTAATGACCAAAACAACAAAAGAACCCATGCAAAAAAAAAAAAAAATAGATTAGAAGGAAGGAACTATGTGGTGACTATACTCTTGGTGATGCCTGTTATAGGCATCATATATCCATATATCCATAATTTGAGTTTTGGACTGGTGTTTTTGGGTCGATGTTTCCTTTGAACCAGGAGCTGTAGTTTCAACTGCATTGAGTGGTAAAACACTGTTCCTCTTTGTCAAGGGAAGACAAGATACTCTAGTCAGCTAGAAATGAAAAGAGAAATGTGGGTGGCCTCTCTAGTTGATAGATCATATTTACTTATGAAAATTTTAGAGATAAAAGATCAGTGTCTAGGGCAGACTTTTCTAAACCCATGCTTCCATTGAAAATGTTTGAACGAAGTGAACCTTACATTTACTCTACGGTACTGAGTGCCCATGGTATGCCACATGATATGCTGTTTTAAGTAGTGGGGGGAAAGGGTTTCTGCCCTGACAGAATTTATATTCTTTAAGGAAAGGAAGACATACACAAGTAAGCAAAGTAATAAGGTCATTTCAGGTAGTGATGGATATTGTGAGTTGCTTGAGTAACAGAATACTGGCAGAGAAGGTATTGCTTTACCAAGGGTGACTAGGAAAGGCCTCTGGGAGGACATTACACATGAGTCAAATTGCAGAGGATGTGAAGGAACATCAGTGCAAAATTCAGGTATCTGCCAGACTGAAAATCAGTGGGTTTGTGCATCTTGAAGAGCACCGTCCTGTTTTGAGAAGTGAAGGAGATAAGTGGAGACAGAATCACTCTGGGATTGGGCAAAGGCCTCTCACTGGTTTACACACAAAGTATGGTTTGCTTGGAATTGTACTATGGCAATATATTGTGTGGGTCCTCATCTCAGGTGCTAGCACAGGCTCCATGTGTATGCAATAGCTAGCTGCTCTTGGTCCGAAGAACCCGGCTTCCTCAAGAGGAGAGTGATAAAGTTGGACCACATACCTCCAGACTTTCTCTTGTCTTTTGTACCTTTGAATCTACATGATGTTTGTTGGCATTAAAAGAATTATTAGATGGCAGAATGCCTTATCATTTTTTTTGTAGTTAAAAATAAGACAAAATCCAAGATATATTCAATGATATTGATCATTAAAATGAGATTTACTTAAGAATCCGTTATTGGTTATACTTGTCTAAAAGCCACAGAAGCCTTGCATTAGTTAATTCATTTTGCTAGATATATTCTTAATAGTGAAAGGACATCCTAACAGCTCACCCCCAGCCTCTCAGCAGTAATAAGAAATAAACTATATGTTATGCCAACTTTTATTATGGTTCCCATGAAACAGCCCTAACTCAAACAACCCACTTAGTTTTCACGATGTAAACTGTGATAGATCTTCTTTCTCTTTCATTCTTACGTATCAAGGACATTGCTGTATTTTTTATTAAAAAGAACAAACAAAAATGTGCAAACCAGAGTCTGTTTAAACTAGACAATTATTCATTTCATGTTATAGAGGAAAGTTTTTAATGCTGAAAATCTTGTTATGATAGTGTATTACTTTTTTGTAAGGCTGACAGTTGTGATTTAGTTTTGATTTGGTTTTGCTCAAAGCATGAATTTGAAAAGCTTTAACCATGAAATATATAGATAGATAGATAGATAGATAGATAGATAGATAGATAGATTTACTTTTATTTTCATCAACTAATGGAATTATACACTTGCAAGTTTTTAGATTTGTCACACATTAATACTTAATTAAATATCTGTTATGCCAATGGTAGGGGTGCAGTGCCCCTCAAGGTGCCGTGAATGTAGTGGTAGCTGCTTGGGCTCAAAGAAAAATTTCAGGAGAAATGATGGAGCCAGCAGTCCCTAAAGTGAGGTTAATGTTCTGTTAGCAAAAGGTTAGCAGATAGCTTTAAAGAGCTTTGGAATAGCTTTATAACCTCTGCTTACCGTGAAGAGATACATGCTCCTTTTGAAAATGCTAATTGTTTTAAAAGTTGAAAGCAAAACCTTTGGAAAATTCAGAATCTGCCTCAAAATAATTTTACTCAGGACATTGTCCATTGATTGAGGACTTGTCAGTGATTAAGACTTGAAAATAAGTTGCATTTAATGGGAAGGGATGAGGCAGGAATCAGATCATCGAGTATATATGTTCCAGAAACTGGAGGTATGGTAAATTTTACTTGACATGCTTCCATTGTGTTTTGTGGTGTTGGCAGAAGCTGGATACAGGCATATCTTGTTTTATTTGTGCTTTGCAGATACTGTGCTTTTGTTTTTTACAAATTGAAGGTTTGTAGGAACCCTGTGTGGAGCCAGTCTATTGGTTCCATTTTTTCCAGTAACATTAGCTCACTTTGTGTCTCTGTCACCTTTGGTAATTTTCATAATATTTCAAACATTTTCGCTATTATATTTGTTATGGTGATCTGTAATCAGAGATATTTGATGTTACTATTACTGTGCCCATAGAAGACAGCAAACTTAATTAATAAATGTTTTCTGTGTTCTGACTGCTTCTCACCAACCAGCCATTCCCCCATGTCTCCCCTTGGGCCTCCCTACCCCCTGAGACACAACAGTATTGAAATTAGACCAATTAATAATTCTCCAATGGTCTCTAAGTGTTCTGATGAAAGGAAGACTCATTTGTCTCTCACTTTAAAGAAATGATGAGGCTTTGTGAGGAGGGCATATTTAAAACTGAGATGGGCCTAAAGCTAGGCCTCTTGTACCAGTCAGGTTGTGAATGAATGCAAAGGAAAAGTTCTTGAAGGAAATTAAAAGTGCTACTCCAGTGAACACATGAATGAATGATAAGAAAGCCTTAATGCTGTATGGGGAAAGTTTTCATGATCTGGATAGAAGATCAAATCAACCATAACATTCCCTTAAGCCAAAGCTAATCCAGGGCAAAGCTCTCTCTTCAATTCTATGAAGGCTGAGAGAGGTGAGGAAGCTGCAGAAGAAAAGTTTGAAGCTAGCAGAAGTTAGTTCATGAGGTTTAAGATGCTGCCTCTGTAACAAAAGTACAATGTGAAGCAGCAGATGCTAATGTAGAAGTTGCAACAAGTTATCCAGAAGTTCTAGCTAAAAGAATTCATGAAAGTGGCTATACTGAATAACAGATTTCCAATGTAGATAAAAACAGCCTTATATTGGAAAAAGATTGCATCTAGGACTTACATACCTAAAGAAGAAAAGTCAGTGCCAGGTTTCAAAGCTTCCAAGGACAGGCTGACTCTTTTGTTAGGGGCCAGTGCAGCTGGTGGCTGTAAGTTGAAGCCAACGTTCTTCATCATTTTGAAAAATCCTGGGCCCTTCAGAATTATGCTACATCTATTCTCCATATGCTCTATAAATGGAACTACAAGGCCTGATTGATAGCACATGTGTATACATCATAGTTTACTGAATATTTTAAACCCACTATTGAGACTGCCTGCTCAGAAAAAAAAAAAAAAAATTCCTTTCAAAATACTGCTGCTCCTTGACAACATTCCCTCTCACTAAAGGACTCTGATGGAGATATACAACAAGATTGATGTTTTCATGCCTACTAATACATTATCTATTCTGCAATCCATGGATCAAGGAGTAACTTCAAACTTTCAAAGTCTTAATTAAGAAATAACTTTTTGTAAGGTTGTAGCTGCCATGCATAGTGATTCCTCTGATGGATCTGGGAAAGTAAATTGAAAACCTTCTGGATAGGATTTCACCATTCTAGATGCCATTAAGAACATTTGAAATTCATGGGAAGAGGTCAAAATATCAACATTACTAGGCATTTGGGAGAGGCTGATTCTAGCCCACCTGGAGAACTTAACAGAGTTCAAGACTTAGAGGAGGAAGTCCGTGCAGACAGGGTGGAAACAGCAAGAGAACTAGACTTAGAAGGGGAGCCCAAGATGTGCCTGATTTGGTGCAAGCTCATGATAAAACTTGAACAAATGAGGAGTTACTTCTTCTGGGGATGTACATAGCAGTTTCTTGAGATGGAATATACTTCTGGTAAAGATGGTGGGAATTTTGTTGAAATGACAGCAAAGGATTTAGAACATGACATAAACTTAGTTGAGGAAGGAGCAGCAGGGTTTGAGAGGATTGACTCCAATTTTGAAAGAACTTCTACTTCTGTGGGTATAATTGTATCAAACAGCATCACATGTTACAGAGAAATCATTCCTGAAAGGAAGAATTGATCAATTTGGCAAATTTCCTTTTGTTTTATTTTTAAAAATTTCCATAGCCACCTAACACCACTCTGGGTCAGGCAGCCGCCATTGACATTGAGGCAGGACCCTCTACCAAAAAGATAATGACTTGCTGAAAGTTCAGAGAATGGTTAGTATTTTTTACCAGTGAAGTGTTTTTAAATTAAGTATTTACATTTTTTTAGACATAATGCCATTACATACTTAATAGGCTACAGTACAGTGAAAACATAACTTTTATGTGCACTGGGAAACCAAAAAATGCATTTGACTTGCTTTTTTTTTTTCTTCTTCTTCTTCCTTTTTTTTTTTTTTTTTTTAAACAATATTTGCTTTAATATGGTAGTCTGGAATTGAACCTGCAGTATCTTCGAAGTGTGCCTGTAGTCAGTGCTACTCATCCTATGCTCAGTGTTTCAGCAATGTGACTCAAAGGGAGATTTTAGGAGAATGTCTAATGAAAGAACAGGTGTAATAACTTCAGCCTGAAAGCCTAAGGGAATTATTAAATGATTTTAATTAGAGGAATGGTTAACTTTCATTTTGAAAATTTTACTCTGGCTTTGGTATGGAGAATAAATGAGGGAAGAGGCCAGAGTGTAGGCAGAAACAACATTGAGTGGAGATGTATTAATAGTTAAGAAAAAGGAAATGAAGGCTAAGATTAAGGTAGAATGGACTTGGGGTGCTTGGGTGGTTCAGTCAGTTAAGTGCCCACTCTTGGTTTCAGCCAGGTCATGACCTCAGGGTTGTAAGATGGAGCCGGGCGTTGGGTGCTGTGCTCAGCAGAGAGCCTGCTTCTCCTTCTCCCTCTGCCTCCTTTCCCCGTTCTCTCTCTCTCTTTCTCAAATAAATAAATCTTTGAAAGAAAGATAGAATTGAGTTGAGAAATATTTTCTATATGGAATGAACAGACATTTAGAAATACATTGCTATTACTGAGGTGTTTTTGTTTGCTTTCATTTAGAAAAGACAGTTTGATTAGAAAGCGTGCCAAATAGATTGACAGAAGTAACTGAAAAAGCACAGTCTGTCACTCCATCTGTTTTCAGAAAATTGACTTTTGAAATATCTAGATAAATTTTCTTTTTAGACCATAACTTTGGTTCTGAGCCATGAAATCTCTTAAATGACATTTTGTTAAGGAATTTGACATTAGCAGATACAGGGTGCATTAAAATATTAAAGTGTTTTGTTTATAAAACCTTGAAAACATTTTATATGACATGGAATACTAGATTGAACATTTCTTAGAGATACTGAGAATCCTTTGGCTGTGCTAAAATTGCAGCAGACTAATTGTCTGCTTTATTTTAAATTAGTTGATAACTGTTGACTTGTGTTAACTGTTGCCCCAAAGTGGGAATCTCTCTCCATTATTATTAATTAGATACAGTTAAATTAAAATGATTTCTTAGGAATGCCTGGGTGGCTCGGCGGTTGAGCATCTGCCTTTGGCCTGGGGCATGATTCCGGGATCGGGGATCGAGTCCCACGTCCGGCTCCTTGCAGGGAGCCTGCTTCTCCCTCTGCCTGTGTCTCTGCCTCTCTCTCTCTCTGTCTCTCATGAGTAAATAAATAAAATCTTAAAAAAATAAAATGATTTCATATAGGGACACCGGGGTGTCTCAGTGGTTTGGTGCCTGCCTTCGGCCCAGGGCATGATCCTGGAGTCCTGGGATCAAGTCCCATCTCAGGCTCTCTGCATGGAGCCAGTTTCTCCCTCTGCCTATGTCTCTGCCTCTCTCTCCATGTCTCTCATGAATAAATAAAATATTTTAAAAAATAAAATAAAATGATTTCATATATGGCATTTTGGTCAACATTTTTTCTACAAATATAGTATAAGACGCTTTAAAGGTGATTGTTTTATTTTACCTGAATAGTACTGAAAATTAGGTGTTATGAATTAAATGTCTTTGTTTTCAGAACATTTTAATTAATGTATGAAATAATTAGAAAGGATACCTTATATAAAACCAAAGAATATCTTTCAATTTGTTGTTTGCCTTAAGGAAGGTTCTCTTTTGCGAATTGTCAAATAAGTTATGGATAGATTTCAATAACTATTTTGACATAATTGAATTCAGAAGAAATCTTTTATTTTTGTTTTGGTGTTTTATTAAAGTTACTTTAAGGTATCTGATTGCTTTAGATGAATGTTTTTAATTTGGGGAGGTTAAATTGTTACAGCATAAGAAGGCTTTATGTAAGTACAGAGAAGAAAAGTAAGAGCTACATAGAGATATAATTAATATTATTGCAATAAAATATAGTGAAGACTAACATTTTCATCATACACTGTCAACCTGAGGTATACAGTATTTAAGAATAAGGCTTTGAATCTACTCTTTTCTAGATCAGTTTGGGGTTATATACTAATATTAAATACTTCGAGTTACTTTTGTATGTTTAAAAGATATTTTTGTTTTTGTTTTGTTTCTTATAGTAATGTGGTTGTCAAAATGAAAGAATGCATGGTAGTGTGTGTGTGTGTGTGTGTGTGTGTGTGTGTGGTGTGTAACCAGTTCTGCATGTAACCAATTTCACAGTGGCTTAGCTATAAATGAAAGTCTCTCTCTCCCCAATTTCTTCATCATCCCAGGATTCAGTGCTACAAGGTTGGTTGCTATAAACTTAGAAGTTTTTCCATTTTTATTTACAAAGATAATATTTTTATGACCAAAAGTTTTCTCATGAACTCATGAGAAGATATTCTCAGGGTATTTTCCACTTAATTCTTTAACTTAATTCTTTAACTCCCTTTTCTTTACTTCTGAACTCATGGCATACCCTGTAAAACTTAGGGCCATATAGTTAGCTTTACTCATATAATGTGTCCACTTACCATACAATTCTTTAATTTAAAAAAGAAAAGTACTTATGTTTTAAGTACTTCCTCTCTTTCAGCTCCACTGTCCCCATTTTACATTTAGTGTTCAGATATACTCCGTATTTGGTCTTTGCTGTTTTTACTAACCCTATTCTCTGCTTTTAGTTAACAGCCAGGTCCTTGCCTGCTGTGCAGTCTGATGAGAGACTTCAGCCTCTACTTAACCACCTCAGGTAATATGAGAGCACACTCTTGTTAATGCTTATAATTGTTAAGTGCATTAAAGTGGATAAAGTATTAGGTGATAAAAACCCCTTCAGTTACTAAAAACTTAACAGTTTTTCCTTGCTTTAATTCTCTAATTCTGTGATGTAAATTGAAATTCTTAATATAATAAATACACTTGCTACTCTTGACTTTAGGGTAGTGTTGGAGGCTTTTTAATTCAACGACAGTGTGTAGAACTAGTTGTCAAGTTTACATGAAAACGAACCAAAGTGACTAACTACAGGAAGATCTCAAAGGAATGAGCTGTTTCTTTAAGCATAAGCTAAAACATACCTTTGGGACCCCCCCACATGTTATTGGGAATAGATGAAATATATGGAATTCCTTTTCTAAATAAAAAAAAAATAATATATTCTCATTATTTAAAAATTTTTTTTGAAAGTACAGGAAAAGGAAAAGAAAACCCCATCATTACCACTCAGAAGTAGTATTTCTTCCTTCTCTGCTTGCTGTTTTAAAACCTTGAAATTACACTTTTATAAAAATTACCGGTTTTTTCATTTTAGAACAGACATTGTAAGACTTTTATTAGCATCTTTTCAAAAACATTATTTTTAGTGACTGTGTGGTATTTTCTCATATGGCTGTACTATAGTGTATTCATCTCCTTCTAGGGGCATTTATATCATTTCCAGTTCTTTTCACTTGTATAAAAAAAATGCCAAATGTTAATCTGTATCTGTATTTTTGGTCACTTTCTTAGCATAGGTTTTCAGAATTGCAGTTACTTTGCCAGAGCATATGAGCCATTTTAAAGATTTAAGTATACTCATTTCTTTTTAAAAAGCCTTATTTTACTTTTATTTTTAGATTGTACAAGGTTGCCCACAAGATTGTTACTGTACCCTGAACAAGATTTAGGAAAGCTAAAACCGTTGCTAATTTAATAGTTAATCATGGAGGTAGCATTGCGAACAAGTACATTTCATTGATGATTATTAAGAATGATTTAAAAACATTATCTTTTCATTTTGGAGTAGGATTCACTATTTGCATATTTGTTCATTTATTGATAGCATCTCTTGATTACCCTTGGTATTACATCCTTTAGATGTAAAGGATAGTAATTCTGAGTTGTATTTGTTATTACATTTTTTTCTGAAAGCTTTTTATTATGTTGCATTATCCAGTGTTACCTACATTTTCAGTTTTTTGTAGGCAAACACCAGTAGTGTTTTCCTCTGTTGTTTCTTTTTATTTTATTTTTTTAGTATGGCCAAGAGACCTAAATATAGAGGGAGAAAGTTTTTATTAAATGGTTGTATGTCACTGTGCTATTTTAGATTGTGTTGAATTCTCATATTGACAGCACATGTTTTCCTTCCAGTGGGTAGAAACAGACCAATATGTCATGAATTATAAAGTAAGTTTGAGGGCCAATTTCCTGTTGCTTGCACTGGTATGCTAGTTCTCTTTGATTAACCTATTTTGAGAAAGTTTTATTCTTGAATTTAATGTCAATAATCTATTGATTAGTGATTTAGCCCACATCTGTTCTAAACCACTTGTTTGCATGTGACTTCTTTACTTCTTTAGCCCTCCCTGCCTCCCTTCTTTCCTGAATCCAGTCAGCAACCCTGAATCATCCTGATGTCTTCCATCCTGATCTCTGTGGGTCTCTTCAGAGCCTACTTCTCTTTCAAGGTTTTACTCCTATGTCCTTTCTGCTTCTTCTAAAGGTCAAAAGGCGATATATTCAAATCAAAAGTAAAGCTTAAGAAGTAAAAGAAAAAAAATGAAATATTTCAGTAAATGCAAGTAGTACATATTGGTGAATTTTAAACTCTTGTCATATTTAACATATTTGTGTTATATGTAAATGTGTATGTTACCGTTTTTGGGATTTACCTTTGCACAGAGCTCAGTTAGACAAAATTCATTGAAAATGGAAGGAGACTAGGATCCTGCCATTGTGTCAAGAACCACAAAGTATGGCTTTACAAGATTTCTTCCTCAGCTTTTATGTGTTTGGAATCTCAGTCACTTATTTGTCAGGATTAGAAAATTGATTTAGTACCCATTAATTATACAACATTTTGAAAAGTGTGTTTCAAAAAAAAAAGTGTGTTTCAAGAAGTCTAGTGGTTGTTTTTTTAAAAATGTATTTCTATAATTATTTAATTACAGTTGCTTTCTGCCAAGGACGAGGGTAAGAGTCAATAAATTGTCCTCCTAGGGACGCCTGGGTGGCTCAATGGTTGAGCATCTGCCTTCGGCTCAGGGCGTGGTCCCAGAGTACTGGGATTGAGTCCTGCATCGGGCTCCCAGTGGAGAGCCTGCTTCTCCCTCTGTCTATGTCTCTGCCTCTCTCTGTCTCTCATGAATTAAAAAATAAAATCTTAAAAAAAAAAATTGTCATCCTAAAAGTTGGTGAGAAATGTCAAAACCAAACAGTGAATTTCTGAGCTAAAGAATGAGCAACAATTTGAAATGGGTTTTGAATGATCTGAGCATTTGCTAATTGTGTTTTTGAATTATAGCATGTAAAGTAGATTTGGCTTTAAAATTTTAAGGAGTCAGATCCAATAGATTAGAGCAGTTTTGATCTGAGCCCCACTTCATATTTTAACTAATTTGACCCTAGGACAGATGTTATTGAGAATGGGTGACTCAGAGAATAGGTTGTAAATAAACCTTGGGCATGTGCTTGAAGTGTGAGAATGGATAAAAAGGTAATTATAGAAAATTGGCCTTACTTGCCATGTAATCTGCCCTTTTTTTATAGACGTATAGTTGACACACAGTGTTACATTAATTTCTTTGGACAATATAGTGATTTGACTAGTATATAAGTATGCTGTGCTCACAAGTGTAGCTACCGTCTTTTTATTCTTTTAAAACTTAGGATATTTTCATTCAGAAATTCAAATGGATATTAATTCTATTATCTTTTAATATTCTTTATTTTTCCTTCTTCCTCCCCTCTGTTCTCTTTTCTGCCTCTCTTATCCTTCTCTATAGGAGCTTTTCCTTCCCAGACAAACACTTTTTAATTCTGAATAATTGTTTTGTTGTTAAGGATGGTCCAAACTAACATTTCATTGAATTGAGTAACATAAATACTATATATATGGTTTTAAGTTTCCTAGAGCACTGAGTTATGTTTGAGTTACTTCTCCAGTGCCGGTGTCCTGTCAGTCTGAATCTTCTGAATATCTCTCTTTCTGTTGTAATTTCTTATATATTCTCCTTATTATGTTCTTTGCACTCTCTAAAATGTTTCATATTATTGCCAGAGTGATTATTTTATTCTGTGGCTTAAAATCTTTCTCTGTATCCCAATTTCATTCCAGATGAAGTCTGAACTTCTTAGCCGGGCATATGAGGTCCTTCTGGAAAGAGTTGCCCTGACTCTTTGAACGCCTCTTTTAGTACTGGTCCCCTAACTTCTAGTGCAACCAAATGCCTTGAAGTTCCTCTACTACAACTTGCTGTTGTTTACCACTATGCCCTTGAAAATATTTTTTTCTTCTGCCTGGAATGTTCTCCCCTCCCTCATTTTTGTTACTCACCTAACTTTCATTTGTCCTTTAAGACTTAGCCACAAATTGAACACCAATAAAAAATAAGTTTATAAAAAAAAAAAAAAAGACTTAGCTCATGTTACCTAATCTGATGAGTTTTCCCTGACCATTTAAGTTTGCAGCAGGCACACTTCCCCTGAGTCTGAATCTGATGTTTTTATCTATGTTTCCATAATACCCCCATGTCTACTTGTATATTACAGAACAAATAATGTGGTCATCATTTATTCACTTTCTGATGACTCCATTATAATAGGCTCTTTATGAGCTTGTAAAATGACTTTCATATTTGTATTTCCAGTGCTGGGATAGTATCTGACACATGATAGGTATTCATTATGTGTTTTGTTGAATGAATGAATGAATGTGTGTTACAACAGTGATATTTTGTTGTTATTTTCTGCATGGTGTTTTTGTATTATATAAGTCATATTGTCATACTGCCATAATTTCTTTGTGTAGAACCTGGTTCAGAAGATATAACCTTAAATGGCTGAATTTCACCTCTAGTTAATGCTTGATTCTGTGCAAAATGATGGGTTCTCCTTCTTCCACCTCAGTATGGTAATTGTCAGCTAGAATTTAGATTAACTACTGACACATCTCTTCAAGTCCTTGAAACTTGCACAAACTGTACATTCGCTTAGGGCTTTCATTCTCTGTGGAGTTCACTCAGGACTGGTTGCTAGGCAACCAGGGCTAGATGCTACATGTAATATGCACCAACTCATGTTGCTTTTTTATTATTATTAAATGAAATGGCTTCTCATTTTATTACCATGTCAGAGACATCTGTATGGAGGGTGGCAGCTGATGTACATAGTTTGACACTTTCTGTTGTACAGAGTAACCTTGTGATATGCGTTTCAAGCATATTGAATTGTTTTTTGGGGGTGTTTAAATGTAATGTTTTTCTTTTTACCTTCCTTTTGCTTAGTTCAAAATAGAAAAGAATACTATGTGATTTGAAAGATTCCAATGATAATCTTGTTATGAAAAAGTAGTCATCATTGATTTTCATGACCCATATAGTTTAGATGTTACCTAGAGGAGATAGACATTAGGTGTTTGAGACTGAGATAATTATTAGGTCTGATTTTGTTTAGTGCCCCTAATGATCAAGGAGGAATGATGAATGGCATTTTAATTGAATTCATCAATAAAACTAATTTGGGAGATGATACAAATACCTGTAAAAATTAAAGTAGCAATACAGAGAAATTCTCAAATCATTTTTATAGGACTTAGACACTCAAAGAGAATTAGTGTAACACTTTGCCATCCTACTAATAAGTAAGCTAGGATATTACTTAACAATATATATTATTCTGAAGATGTAGAAGTGCTATATTCAGATTTTCTTAGTTGAACCTGGTTCTCTAGGTAAAAGTTAAATTAAGCACAGAGAAACACTTTGCTTCAATATCTTATAGAAATACAAGCTTATTTTTATTCATTTGTAGTGTCCATCCATTCATCAGTAACTGAGTGCCGATTATGTGCTTGGAATAAAAAAAAAAATAAGGCCCAGTTTCTGTTCTCAAGGGATTTCTAGTTTTGACTTTGAGAGATAGGCACTTAAACATGGTGCAAAATTTGTAAACCTTTCTAATAGAATTAATCATAAAATACATTATTTTACTATATAAACTGTGTTTCTCATGGAATGATTTTAAACAATGGGGTCATGACTAGTTGTTTTGGATTCCATACTCCCTAGCACAGTAGTGGCTCCCAGGGGGTACTGCCATTGGACTGAACTTTATTCTCACTTGGGGGATGATGTTGTCACTAATGAAGAAGGAATATAAAGGAAAACTAGGGGATTAAGGAATGAATATGGTTGCTGACATTATATGTTCAGTAGTTTCAGATATTTTAAACTTGAGGTGCCTGTGGAACATATCAACGGAATGTTTAGTAAGTAGCAGAATACAGACCACAGTTTAAGAGTAAGGTTTAGAGCAGAGAGAAACATTTGCTAATCATCAGTCTTTAGGTGGTGGTTAAAATCAGGACAATGGCTGATATCACCCAGGGAGAGAGTATAAAGTGACAGAGGGACATGGCCCTGAATAAAACTCATACATAGAACATCAGTGTTCAAGTGATTTTTGATGGCAATGATGAAGGTAGGAGATGGATGGACTAAAAGAGAAACCAGTAAAAAGTGGGGAGGAATCTTGAATGAAACAGAAACACAACAAAGGATAGCGGGATCAGAGATGCTAAGGGAAAGATTTCAAACAGAAATAGTAAACACAACCAAATGCTACAGAAAAGTCAGATTAGAACTACATAATATCAGTTGGATTAGGCAAGTGGGAGCCACTGGTGGCTTAGCCACACATTATAATGGTACTGATAAGAAATTAAGGAATGAGAAATTAAGCTGTGGAAATACAGGGGAGGGTAGGCTACTCTTGGCAGAGCAAGGAAAGAAAGAGGATAGTATCTATGAGTTTCCTAGTTGAAGAAAATCTTGTATTTTTTCCTTATGATTGGAAAGGTGAACATACTGGTTAAGGGGAGAATGAGGTCAGTGGAACTAAGAGGAAATAATTGAAGGGGCAAGTTTTTAGAAGAGGTAGGAACAAATGGGACCAAGAAATCATACTGGCTAGAGTTTACAAAGTACTTTCTAACTTGGCTTTTTATAGTTCAGACCATCTCATCCCATGAGACCATCCCATGATAGATGGTCCTTTATTATTATTATCCCTATTCTTATTTTAATTTATTTTTAAGTGATCTTTATACACAGTATGGGGTTTGAACTCACAGCCCTGAGATAAGAGACATATGCTCCACCAACTGAGCCAGCCACATATGTGCCCCTCATTATCCCTATTTTAAAGTTTGGTGATGGAGCCTCAAGAGGTTCACGTTCAGGTTCAGCTGATCAGGTTCACCTGATTTTTCAGGTTTTTTCTTTTTCAGGGTCTATAATTCCCTTCCTTCAAAAGAAATGAATAGATTATGTTTAATAAGACTGCTATTTTTTCAAAAGTGATAGCAAGAACTCCTCACTTGGAAGAACTAAGCTTGCTTAGACTTACAAAAAAAAAAGTTAAATTTCAAAATGTCGGAGAGAATTTGTGTAAATCATCATTTCTACTTTCCTCAATACATCTAATATGAGATGTATCATCCAATAGGTTATTAGATGATACACTGTGACTCTACTGTTAGCCTCATCCATCACTGGATGTTCTAGAGTAAATTGTATAGTGTACTAATTTTTAATTTGGAGATATTTAAAGGTCTTGGGCTATATTCCTATCAATGTAGAAGTTTATTGTAAATAAATATCTTTGCTACCCTAATTATAGTACCCATGGGATAGTATTTACAAAATGTTATTATACTATCAAGGGCTTATGTTAAAGATTATTTTTATTATGTCACTTACAAATAAATATGAGCAGGTTAAACTAGAAAGAAAGAGGAAAACTTACATTTCATGTGTTATAACTTTGTGTGATTGAAATTTTTTTTCCTTAAAAAATAGCACCTTTCCCTGCAGTGTATTATGTCTTCTTCCTTCATCCCCCTACTCCCAAGATATGAAATGAATGGGGCCAGAATATAATGGATACTTTAATAGTTGCTCTTATTTAATGTTGTACCCTCAATTAAATAATAACTAATTAAAAAAACTTGTATTTGTTATGTTTCTCCTAATTTTGTTAGCATATTTCAACCCAACAATAAATTAGAAATCAAAGAAAGATAAAATAAGCTAGCAAAGCAAAATACTGCCTATAGTAAATACTTGGACTGTATCACATGGAGTAACTGGTAATGCAATCTGAATTTGTAAACAGATGTTTATATTAACGTTTATTTTAAAATCATTTAAAATGATGAAAGCATCTTCCTTTGGGATTATTACAGACCCCTTTGGTAAATTTGTTTCCTAATGCAGTTACATTTGGTTAATATGTACCCATTTTTATTTACTTCTATCAGGTTCTTGCTGTCACAGATTTTATATCAGAAATGCAATCTCTGTGAGAGATTTTTTCCCAATATCCATAGTGGTGCAGTTTTCTGTGTTTCTTTCTGGATTAGTTCTCATTTTGAAATCAGAAAATTGTGTGGGCATTCATGTGCTAGAAAAAGGTTTAGTGCATAGGGCCTTCCACCAATTGAGGGCTGAAATGAAAGCCTCATTCATGTGTCCATGTATTCTAGTTGTTTGTTAGCTCTGTCCCATCACCTATTCCAGCCTTTGGCACTACTTTGAACTATTTCTTTCCTTTTTTACGTGGGATGACACACACTTTTATATAGCTCAGTGATTATTGTGAAAGTGTTCTAGGTGCCTTGTAAAATACTAATAAATTAGAAAGAATATATTCTTCTCCATTATTTATTGTCTTTGAATTATTCTTTTCCACCTCTGTAGAGAATGTTCACACCTCCTTAGAAATGTGTTCTGCATGGGGAATGTTCATGTCTTCTGAGAAATGTGCCTCTTAGAAATGTACAAAAAGCATTTGTTAAAATCAGCTTCTTGTTGTGTGAAGGGCATTCTAAAGGATACTCTGATTGTATACAAAGGAAACTAATAGATGTGGTCCGTTAAAACGTTTATATTCTGACAAACAAAGAAGACCATTTTATACACACACATATACCTACACACATCTCCACCCAAAGGTGTACTGGAATAATAATCACTGCAGCTTTATCCAGTAGCATAAATAGAGGTGGGAAATCTTATTTGCGAGGGGTGGTATCTGGATGCGGGTTATGTTACAAATTTAATGCCATTTAAGTGTTTCTGATGCAATTTATAGGCGCAATAAAATTCGGCAAAATAGAAGAAAAGAACTCCGCCTTACTCATAAAACCACTGCTAGGCTTTTGTTGTAAGCTCTATAATTTTATGTAATTATATATAAAGTGGTTAAACTTTAAAAAAAATCTTTTTCTCTTAATATGTCATAACTAGGTATAAAATTTATTTCCATGGTCTAATTTTAAGTGGCTGCAGAAGGCCCAATTGAAGATATGTCTGTTTTTACTTAACCATTCCCATTTTATTGGGGGTTTATGGGTGCATGTGTGTTTCATTTTTGGTTGAATAAACCTGTAAAGAAAAATTAAAGAGTGTTAGTAGCTTCTGTACAGCCAGATGAAGTCAACCGGTAGAGGAAATGCCATGTTGACTTCATTATGAAGGAATTTTAACATAGGTGTTTCCGAGCAGACAGAGATAAGAACCAAGAGCAGCAGCTAACTAGATGGGGCATAGTTTTGAAGATACAAGAGAATTCATTATTCTAAGAGTGTCATGTTGCCCAGGCGAGAAAATGACAGAGTTCTTAACAAGTGGAACTACTACTTGAAAAAGATAGAATTCAGGAAGCTGAATTTTGAACCTTATTAATGCATCTAGATTAGAACCTTCTATTGTAGCCGTATCAGGTTACCACAAATGTAGTAGATTAAAACAACACTCATTATATCATTCTATAGGTTAGAAATCTGACATGGGTCTCATCGAGATAAAAATCAAGAGGTTAGCAGGGCTATGGTTCCTTAGTGGAGATTCTAGGGAAGAATTTGCTTCCAAGCTTATTCATAGTGTTGGATGAATTGAGTTCCTTAGAGTGGGTGGGACTGAGGTCCTTGTTTCCTTGTTGGCTGTCAAGGTCCTGTCTTTGCCCCTACAGACTGCCCACATTTCTTAGGCTTTCCAGGAGCTGCTGGAGGTCTCTTTCTGGTACTTGGATGAGGGTCCTGTCACAGAGCCATCAACCACACATCACATATGTCCTCCTTAAGCTTCAAACCTCTCCAACTTCTGCTGCATCTTTCTGCTTCCATCCTGAGAAGAGCCAAACCTCGCATGATTAGATTGGCCTATATAGATATACAGGATAGTCTCCCCATCTTAAGGTCTTTAACCTTAACTGCTTCAGCATAGTCTCTATTGCCTTGTAACCTAACATATTCATAGGTTCCAGGGATTAGAGTGCAAATGTCTTTGGAAGGGCATTGATCTGTCTATCACAGTGAGGGCATTTCTTTTGGGGGGTTGCAAACAGCTTTTGCATTACTTTTCATCAGTTTTACAAGTAAAGCACCACTCTTAACTTATATAGAATATTAAATTTCTCTGGGGTTTTTTAGATAGGTTAATTCACTTTGCTGGCTTAACATGTTTTAAAGTGGAAAAAAGGATTAACAAATGATTTACAGAAAAATAAAAATAAAATTATATTTACAGAAACCTAAATTAGTTACTGATTTTCTTTTTAATGATGTGGGAAAAAAATAGGAAGATCTTTCCTGTCTGTTTGACTGGCTCTGTAGCTATGGCAAATATGTACCCTTTGTAATGAGATTGTGCATAGTGGCTGTGCCTTGTGGAAGTACTTTGGTATGAGAGCTATTTAGTAAATACATGGTCATAAACCTTTTAGCCTTCTAGGAGTTTGTTTTATTATTATTTATTTAACATTTTTAGAGAACTTCTACTCGGGGCAAGACTTGGTGCTAGGTTCTAAGGATACCTACTTAACTTCTCTTATAGGGCTTAACGATCAGAAAACAGTTAAAGAATTTTAACTAAAGTAATTACAATAAATCATAATGATTGTTAGCATAGTAGAGATAGAGATTTTGTGAGAGTACATAGTATCATGGAAATAATGAAGCCTTGCAGAGGTTTTTTTTTCAGAGTATTCTTGTACCTTATCTATAACTAGAAGTTTTAGGTTTCTGTTAGCTGCCTGACTCCATAGTTTCATAGGGATTTCTGGATTATGGATGCTGGTAGTCTTCCTGGAAAGCAAAATTTATGATTGCTTATGCTTTTCAAGTAGTTTTATTATCTTCATTTATTAAGTTTCCTATTGTTCACTTAGTGAATTTCTTTAAAACACTGATTGTCCTCCAGTTAAGTAATAAAGAAAATTATTTTACAGTGTGTTAGGCATAAAGTGCTAACAAAGTACAAAATGGTGATGATGCTATGTGAAATAACTTTCTTAAAAAGCCCAAGAAAGCATTGTGGTAGTAACTAATATATTTGCAGCTAAAAATGATTTGTTTAGTGCTGTACTTTCTGTAATGATGGAAGTGTTCTGTACCTGTGCTAGTCCATCCAGTTTTATTCACAAAACAAAATTCAGTGAACTGGGCTGAGGAGAGACAGACTGCTAAGACTCACTAAAGGTTTAATGCCCTCTCAGTTGTTTATAACTACTATTTAGAAAGAAGTTCTGTAGAAGATAATGCAAAGTGAATTAAAAGCTCATTTTTAATTGAGCTACCTTGGTCTGTGACCTACTACATACATACGATCTCAAGGAGGCTTCTAAGGGCATCCATCAAATGAGCCTGAGTCTCTTCTGAGATCTTACAGAGATTTGTTCCTAATTACCTGATTTAAAGCCCCTCCCCCAGTGCTTTATGATATTACCTTAGTCTTTTTTTTCTTCACAGAAACATCACTAGCTGAAATGACCATTTTTATTCTTTCATTTTTTTAAATGTTTGTCTGCAGCAGAAGCTCCATGAGAGCAAAAAATTTGTCTACCTTGTTTACCGCTATCTTTCCATCACTTACAGCAAGGCTGGCCAAATAAGACCGCAGTAAACACTTGAATGAGTGAATAAATGGGAGAAAACACTTTCAGGTTTTAAAATTTTACCTCTTGCTGGGGCACCTGGGTGGCTCAGCGGTTGAGCATCTGCCTTCAGCCCAGAGCCTGATCCTGGAGATCCTGGATCGAGTCCTGCATCCGGCTCCCTGCATGGAGCCTGCTTCTCCTTCTGCCTATGTCTCTGCCTCTCTCTCTCTCTCTCTCTCTCTCTCTCTGTCTCATGAATAAATAAATAAAATTTAAAAAAATAAAAAATAAAAATTTACCTCTTGCTTAGTTGTCTTTTTTTTTTTTTTTTTTTAATTTATGATAGTCACACAGAGAGAGAGAGAGAGAGAGAGGCAGAGACATAGGCAGAGGGAGAAGCAGGCTCCATGCACTGGGAGCCCAACGTGGGATTCGATCCCGGGTCCCCAGGATTGCGCCCTGGGCCAAAGGCAGGCGCTAAACCGCTGCACCACCCAGGGGTCCCCTCTTGCTTAGTTTTTAAAGCTACGGTTAAAAAAAAAACTTCAACTAAATAAATTTTAAAGACCTTATTGGCTTTGTTCAGTAATTCATGAATCAGGCAGCATCCAGGTTAATAGAAATGAGCTACAAGGAGCTATACAGAATGAAAGACCTCTATAGGCAAAAGGGAGTAGGAATGAGGAAATTATACTAGATAAAATGAGGCTTGATTATTGCAAGGTCACTTTCCTTTAGGGCATGGCAGGGGTCTGTCAGGCAGATAACTTAATAACTAGTACTGATTAGGTGATTCCTGACTGTTTTAAGATTCCATTTCTGGGAAAGCTGAAACTGTAATTAAGTCTTAGTTTCATGTTGTGAGTGTAAGTGACTCCATTTTGGACCTGTTGTCTTGTTTTTAACACTACTAAATGTTGAGAGTGAAAGAGATGGTAGTTGGGACAAAAAGCTGGTGGCTTTTCTCTCATTTCCAAGGAAGAATTCTGATAAATATTCACTCTACCTTTGTAGAAATTGAGTGCTGGTTTTGTCCTTTGGGGATTTGGGATTCTTTCATGAAACCAGGAACTGATCATGGACAACTGGAAGTACTTTCTATTCCTCGGTGCGACCTCAGAAGGGAAACCCCTTTCTTTCTCCCCAATAAATGCAGATATTGAAAGTGTGTATTTAAAAAGTGAAACAAAGTAAAACCAAAAGTATTATATACCTTGCTATTTTTATCTATGAAATGAAACATTTAAACATTATGAACCAGTATAAATGGCTATTGAAGACCAAAGAAGCATACAGGGAAAGTATGTGACTTCTGGACTGTGACTTTTAGTTTGTCTTCATTAGCTGTCCCCTTCATCTCATCTTTCTCCCACTTTCTCCCCAAAACCTCCAAAACCTTGTGACCCTACTGTTCTTAGGGAACAGATGTGAGGGGTAATCCTAGAATGCCACAAACTTGTGTGGCAAACTTGATAGCCAATCTCAGAAGCATTCTATACTCTGTAAATTATTTGTGAGGGAATGAGAGATATCTATCAATTTTTAATATATTCATTCTGCTGGATGTTAGAACTTTATTCCATGGTCCTCCCATCCTTCAATTTTTCATTATTACTGTCTCAGGTGACCTTTTTTTTTAAATTGTCATTTGACTATTCTAGATCAACACCAAATCAGAACATCTTCTCTTTAGGAGGGTCATTAGACTACCAGAATATACACTAAAAACATAAAGGAATATAAAATTTTTACTTGTGAAAATAGAGATATTTGTTGGGGGCTTTAAATTTGTATATTGAGGGGCGACTGGGTGCCTCAGTTGGTTAAGCATTTGACTTTTGATTTTGGCTCAGGTCATGATCCCAGTGTTGTGAGACCAAGCCCCATGCTGGGCAACATGCTCAGTGCAGAGTCTCCTTGACATTCTCTCTCTCCCTCCTCTCCCTTCTCCCGCCCTCCCTTTAAAAAATGTGCGTATTGAAAATACCTATGTAAGGCTATAGTTTGTATCTTCTAAGGATGTATGTATTTTACTTTTTAAATCAACTTTATTGAGATATAATTTATATACAATGAAATGCACTCATTTTAAGGGTATGTAGTTCAATGACTTGACTTTTGTAAGGTAGAGGTTTTTTTTTTTTTTTAAGATTTTATTTATTTGAGAGAGAGAGAGCTTGAGATGGAGAGATCACAAGCAGTGGGGATAGGTAGAGGGGAAACAGACTCTCTGCTGGTAGCTCAATGTGGGACTCGATCCCAGGACCCTGGGATCATGATGTGAGCTAAAGGCAGACGCTTTACTGACTGAGCTACCCAGGCACCCTTAGAAGTATTTTTGATAAAGAAATGAGGTGCAGTCTTGTAGTTCATTGGATTATTGTAGCTTAGAAATTGGAATAAATAGGAAAATATGAAAGTGCGAAACCAACCTAAATTACAGTAGAAGTTATTATAGTTCCTTCCCAATATAGGAACCTACATGATCTTGATTTTTATTGGATATGTGAATCTCTTGGAATCATACAGATTCTCTCAGTTGTCGAGAAATATAGATCATTTACACTATGTATTGGCTGGTGGTAGTTTTTTGGGGGAGTTTTTTAAATGCAAAGTTGAGTAAACTTCATGCTTAAGGAAAAATAATTTACGTTCAGTTTATAACAGAGTTTTATTGATTGTGTTCTCATTTGGAATAACTGCAGGGAAAATCACCAGGGCTAACACAAGTTGGATACCATTTACTAGGGATTTAGCTTATAAAAAGAAACTCATTTCAATTTCAGTGGTGACAGCTGTTGAGTGAATTTTCCTGTGATGTCCTTCACAGCAGGAAATGATATATTGTAACTTCATCTTCCTTGATATCTTACCCACCCAACAAATCCAAACTGCAGGGACTAAGCTTTCTAAATGTCTGAGTAGGTAGCTTATGTGGGCAGACTATTTTTTTTCAACGTCTAAAGTGGGTAAAATTGTGATTGCAAAAGTGGATATATGTGGGTGATATACAAAACCTTTGTTTCCTCTTTCCTGAAATTGTTTTTCCATTTGTGCCATGATCACACCTGGCTTTATGTGAAAAGTTTGTATTGGCTTGGTATGCTTTTATAGAATGATGCAGGAGATTACAGTTTATTTTGAAAGATGTATTAGCTTACTTTTTAATAGTTCAAATAAATGTTTCTTTGATACAGAGATCAGTTTTGATTACTTGTGATGCATTCTTCACTGCTTTTTTATTTTATACCAGTTTTTAAGATATGATAAACTATAGGCTGCCAGACAGAAAGAAGTAAATAGGTTTTACATGCTATTGTTTTATGACCCTCTGAATCTATCTGTTGTGGAGGAAGGAGGGCAGAGAGGCATTCCCTGAGGATGGCAGATGAATTCTCTCCAGTCTGGCCGAGTTTTGCTGTCATCCATATTCATATCCAACCTATCATGCATGGCTTCTTACGAATGGGAGAAGAATGGACAGTTATAATTAGATGTTGAAGTGGGCAGGCAGCCCCCAAAACTCCCAAATATAAATGTGTCACAGTACCCCCCCAACCCCGTGAAGAAACATTTCAGTTTACCTCCAAAATAATGAGAATTCAAGATTGCTTTCCTAACACTATAGGTGACAAAAATGTGGCTCAAGTTTAAAAACCTGATTCCTAAGTGAAATGTGAAAACAAACATATTTGCAATAGACTTGAGGCACTTCCTTTAGTGGACCCAATTGCAGTTTATATTCTGCTTATGACTAGCAGAGACCATCTTGAAGTCAGGATAAGTCAGTTGGCTACTATTACAGGTATGCCTAGTACTCAAGAGAGTCATTTGATTGCCGCATGTTGTTAAGTCCTCCTGCTCATTGTGTAGCATTGCATGAGAGTCACCTGAACCAAATGTAATCTTCATATGTAATTTTATGTATATGTATAAATATTTATTTATTTATTTATTTATTTATTTATTTATTTATTTATTTATTTATTTGGGGGGGGGCAGAGAGAGGGAGAGAATCTTAAGCAGGTCCCATGCCCAGTGCAGAGCCTGACTCAGAGCTTGATCTCATGACCCTGAGATCATGACCTGAGCTGAAATCAAGAGTTGGATGCTTAACTGGCTGAGCCACTTAAGTGCCCTATAATTTTAGAATACCTAAGTGAAATTAATATCAATAATCTTATTTAACTTATACCCAAAATACCATGTCAACATGTAATTAATATGAAAAATGTTTAATGAAATGTTTTACATTATCTTTTTCATACTAAGTCTTTGAAACCCATGCATATTTTACATTTATTGAACCTCTTAAATCAGACCAAGCTACATTTCAGGTGCTTAATGATCATAGTTGGCAAATGGCTACTATATTGGACAGTGTAGCTCTACAAGATTGGATTCCATTGAAATCTCATATTCAAGGTTGAATTTTTATACTTTGAAAACTTTCTAAGGATGTACGTGTAGACAAAACTTTCCAGATCATGAGGTTATTCAAGAACATCTAAATTCTCTTACTTCAAGATTAAATATTTTATATGTTAGTATAAAGAAGGTAGGGAAGAAATGTATTTTTTCTCATATTCAAGAGAAGAAATTGGTGAAGGTTAAGAATAGAGAAAACCAATAACCAAAATGTTTAAATGTCATAAATTTAGGCCTGAATAATCATGATGATAATGATAACAATTTGAGTAAAAAATGTTGTGATAAACTGTTTTAAAGATACCTCATGGGATCCTCATAACAGCCCTTTTAAAACGGTACTTTCGTGATCCCTTTTATGATCTCTGTTTACCAGTGAGGAAACAGAATAAAAGGTGTTTACCAAGTCACACAGATGGTGAGTGTATGCAAACCCATGACTAGTGGCTTCTGAAACCTGTGGTAGTCATTACTCGGCTTACTCTGTAATTATTCTGTTCTGCCTGCATGTTTGCCTTGGGTAAGTGGACCTGGGAAATGCATGCAAACGCAGAGTAGCTGCAGCTAATTCCTAAAGTGTTGAAACTATTCTGGGACTCCTTGTTTACTCCCTCAAGTTTTCATTCCTGGTCAGAAAAGGAGAAAATGATTGGAGAAGTGATCACCCATGAAAAGCTGACTTTTGACCTCTCATTTTTGTCAGTTATGTCCTGTGGCATTTATGTCACAGTAGTGGAGCTTGTGAATACCACTCTTGGAGCCAAGGTGTGATGATCCATCTTCTGCTAACGATCAACACCACAGCATGAGAAGCTTTTTTTTTTTTTCTTAACCAGCTAATCTTGCAGTGAGACTCACAAATCCACTCTCATGTAATTTCTTTTCTGTTTCCAGCTCTCAGTTTCAGCACTCAAAAACAATTCCCCATTGAGTACCTAAGTGCTCATATTGATATTTGTGGTGCATTGAACAGGACTTAAATTTTTGTTGTTTCTGCCTTTCACTTATGATTCATGGATCAGATGTGTGCAGCTGTATCTGTTTCAGATTTATCTTTATGTATATCCACTGTATTTTTATTCTGTAAATCAGATGTGTGGTAGTGTTTTCGGAAAACTCCAGCTCTGTGTTGATGTGATTAATTATATATTCTTTTTTTTTTTTTTTTTTAATTTATTTATGATAGTCACACACAGAGAGAGAGACAGAGGCAGAGACACAGGCAGAGACAGAAGCAGGCTCCATGCACCGGGAGCCTGACATGGGATTCGATCCCGGGTCTCCAGGATCGCGCCCTGGGCCAAAGGCAGGCGCCAAACCGCTGCACCACCCAGGGATCCCGATTAATTATATATTCTTGTCTCATTTATCTCTCCACCACATCCCCCACCATTGGATTGATTTAATTTGATTTAAAATAGGATCATCTTGAATTTGATTACAAAAAAATATAGATATTTTGAAAGGCTTACTTTTCAACCTTTTGGGTTTTAATTTATTTGAAACTGTTAGCTTTATAATTTTCGATTTACTGTAATTTTTAGCTATATTGGAAAACTAACTTAGTGCTTACCTCTTACTGTTTAATGAGCAAGATAATATGGGAGGAAAAAGTTCCTCAGATGTGACTGAGTTTTAATTAAATTGCATGTGGAATGCCTGGGTGGCTCAGTTGGTTAAGTTAAGCATCTGACTTGATTTCAGCTCAGGTCATGATCTTTCAGGGTCAAGGGATTGAGCCCCACATTAGATGCACGCTCAGTGTGGAGTGGAGTTGGCTTGTCCCTTTCCCTCTGTTCTCCCTCCACTCACACTCTCTCTGAAATAAAATTTTTAAAAAAGCTACATGTAAGTTTATTGAGCAAATGATACAGTAAGAAGATGCTTCTATATATTTTATATATACCATTAGTTTTCTTTTTTTTTTTAAAGATTTTATTTATTTATTCATGATAGTCACAGAGAGAGAGAGAGAGGCTCAGAGACACAGGCAGAGGGAGAAGCAGGCTCCGCGCACCGGGAGCCCGACGTGGGATTCGATCCCCGGTCTCCAGGATCGCGCCCTGGGCCAAAGGCAGGCGCCAAACCGCTGCGCCACCCAGGGATCCCCATTAGTTTTCTTATAATAGATTAGATAACAGCACCATCACCTCAAACAAAACAAAAAAATGATAGTCACTGAAGTACTTTTGTGTAAGCAAAGGGTTTGTTATACACAATTGTAAAATTGTCTTAGACAATACTAATTTGCATATGTTTAGGTTTTTAAATGCTTAAACTTGACAAAACCTTGAATTTTCATTAAAACGGTGACTGGTGCTATGTTATTAAAAACAGAAATAAGATTTAAAGTTTGCTTTTAATTTTAATGGTTTTTGTTTAGAGACTTATATTATAGGACCTAGCTACCCAATTTCATTTTTTTTCCTCCTTTGTCTCTGCTTGCCTTTTCTACTATGTGGCCCAACTTCTTTATCTGTAAACTGTGGCTTAGAAATTTCCTTGGCTTTCCTTATCTCTTTCTGCTTGCCCATCTGATATGTGCTCACCCTTCACATTCTGAGAAAAATAGATTTTATTAGTCCAAAATGCCACCTCCTTATCACATGCTTGCTTTTAAACCCCTCCAACAGCCTAATACATTCACATCACATACTTCTATGAACTTGGTCAAAATTTAAGGATGTTTTAATGCATATAAAATGTTAAACTGCATGCAAATGATAAAAATACTAAAACACCTATCCAGGCCTTTGCCTTTTCTGTGGTCATGGCGTCCTATTTCTTTTTTCTTTTTTTTTTTTAAGATTTTGTTTATTTATTCATGAGAGACACAGAGAGAGGCAGAGACCTAGGCAGAGGGAGAAGCAAGCTCCCTATGGGGGGCCCAATGCAGGAATCAATTCCAACATCCTGGGATTATACCCTGAGCCAAAGGCAGATGCTCAACCACTGAACCTACCAGGCATCCCTTGACATCCTACTTCTAAGCCTCTGAACTCAAATTATTTTCTATTATCTTCTGCTCTTCCACGTACTCCACAGTCTCATTCTCATGATTGTCTGTCTTCCTCTCATCTCAGCCTTACCTACTGGTTGCTCAAGTCTGTTTTGAAAGCATGTAACTCTATCACTGCCATTTCATTGCTTAATTAGCTTTATTGCTGCCCATTGCTTATTTCTCTTCCCATCCTTTTACAAGAGACCTGTTTTCTGCAGGCTTGAGGAACATTTGTTTTGAGTGTTGTTGTGGCTCTCCTCACATTGTTCTTTCTGGATTGTTTCTGGATTCTTTACTCCTTTTTGATTTTTTCCTTGGTCACAGAGATATTTAATGAGTGATTGATCGAGTGGCTAAAGAGACTCTTAAAAGGTTTGGGCTTTTATTGATTATTTTGGGTTTTTGATAATTAGAATTAGATGAGGATAATGACAGGGATGTGGAAAAAGTCTGACAGTCTAATGATAAAAATTAAATTTAATCCTTGGATTTTGTCCATTCATGTGGTTCTACTAAGGGTAATAAAGTTGTTTATTTTGCAGGTACAGTGTAGTAATTGTTACATTTTAGCAGAAGTACCCTATAGTGTTCTAATGTAATTGAATACTCATTGAATCGCATCTTTATTGTTTTCACTACTTTCCTGGCTTTTTGGTAACTTGAGAAAACTGTAACATTTCACCCTTCGTGTCTTTCATTTGATACTATAGCAAATAAAAATAAAATAAATATATATAAATAAATAAAAATAAAAATAGAAAATTTTCTGCTGTATATGTGTATCTTGAACTAATTGGAAATTGTATTTGTTGTTAAAAATTACTATTTCTATGTTACTAATCACTCCAATACAGTGATTAAAAAATGTTCATAAAGTTTATTTTTTAAATCATGAAAATAAGAATATATTTTGACAGTTCAACATGTATATTTTTGTTTATTAGTGTAGTCCCTGTATTCATTTGGAATTGGGATGATACAAAGCTGATATGAGTGTTGAATGTGTGTTATAAAGGTGCCTCACCTTTCCTGGATACCTCCTAGGAATCTCATTTAGCAACATTCCTTGGCAATTCCAAGTAAAACCCAAAAAGACTCAGTTTCATGAGCTAATGTGAATTGTTCTTAAGGATTTTTATTCTTTATGGTGGTGTTCTTTGTTCTGTTTTGTTTTTTCTTCTGCATTCATTGCCTTCCTGTCTTTGTCAGTTGCCACTGCTTTACTTCAGCTCCTCACCCTGTAATGCTGCAATATTCTTCCAACTGATTTGGTGTTGTCCGGTCCTGGCTCTTTGTAGTATTTCTTCACACTGCTTTCTTTCTCAAGTGTAAACATTAATGTAAATTCTTGCCTAAAGTCTTTTCATAATTCTTTATGCTTACACAGTGTTGGAAAAAATGCTTCTTGTGATTTGCCTTTTTTGTATCTGAAAATTCCTGCCACCTCTGTTTCATCTATCCATTCCTCGTTCAAACACGTTTTAAATAGCTGTGATGTACGAACTCCCTAATCAAGACATAAGTTGACCCTTTTGGTCATGAATGAGTAAAGGAGAAATCTCAGTCCTAATTCTGATCCTTAATGCCTTCATTTGCATCAGTTTTCCTACCATGGGTTTCATGCTTGCCCTTACTGGGTTGGCTGGTGGCCATCTTTCTGTCTATTAATATTTTTATAAGTGTGATGTCTATATATAGTTTTCCTTATATTCTGTCTGTAGTTATTTATATCCTATAATAGGTCTCTCCATTAATCATTGCTACCATTCTCCTTTTAATTTTTCCCCCTTGGAATTTAGCTCTTTTGCATAGACCATCAAAGCATTTTATAGTACCATTCAGGCAAGTGTGTGTGTCCTCTTAAATGTCCTCTCTTTGTACTTAGTATATTGCAATAATCTGGGCTGAGAAAAACTTTCTTGTGTATAGTATATCATTTGGCTCTCTTTATTCAGTAACTATACTCATATTTGTACATCATGTTACCATTTACAGAGGACATTTGTATTTGTTAATCTTTTTGATCTGAACAGTCCCTGTAGATGATTATAATCAATTTGTAGACCGAGAAGCTGGGTCAACAAAGTAGCCTAGTACCTCGCAACAGAGTGATGGCTCCTCTACAGGATCATGCTGCCTTCTTTCCCATCCTGTCTTTTTTGTACCTACTGGTCAATACTGCAGTTGTTCTGTGTCCTGGAATATGATTTACTGATTTTATTTAGCACTTTGAATATATCATTTCATTTCTCCAGCATTTCTGTTAGTTTGCAGGGCTGGCATCATTAATTCAGTTTACAAATGAGGATAGTGCAAATCAAGATGGTTAAATGCCTTGCCTCAGTTTGCCAGACTAATGATTTAAAAGCTGATCTGAAGAAGAGATCTTGAGATTCTAGCCTACGCTATTTTCATTGCCTCATGCTGCCTCTTTGCTCTACTGTAAGATATGTTGGAAAGTAAAATATGTCTTTATTCTCGAGATTCTACTGAAACAACTGTCTATATTAAAATGTAAAATACTTAAATGACAACTTTTGGCTTAATTTAGCATGAATTTTATATGGCATGCTACTACTATCATAAACAGAATGGATAGAATCCAGCAATGCATTAATTGTCAGAAATATGTTACTGGGGACTCCTGGGTTGTTCAGCGGTTGAGTATCTGCGTTTGCCTCATGTCATGATCCCAGGGTCCAGGGATCGGGTCCGCATCAGGCTCCCTACAGGGATCCTTCTTCTCCCCCTGCCTGTGTCTCTGCCTCTCTCTGTATGTCTCTCATGAATAAATAAATAAAATCTTAAAAAGAAAAGAAATATGTTACTGAAGGGAGAAATATTACCAAAGGTAAGATGATGTGTTTTAGGCCATAGGATCATTCTGTACTGCTCCTTGACATTCTGCTCATTCTACTCTCAGTAATTCTCAGGCCATTCTTAGCCCATGGAGGGAGGCAGAGTCCCAGAGTAGGAGGGGAAGTCTACATTTTGAACAGTCTCCTAGCCAGAGAGAGGCTGCAGCATCCCAAGATATCCCCTAGGTTTGCTTCATAATTCATACCCATTGTTAAATCAGCAGATTGATTATAAGAACTGTAGCCTTTCTACAGAGCATTTGAGTGTGTGTATTGTTTAGCAGCAAGAATCCATACTGAGCAGCTATTAAGCAGAGTCTGGAATTTTTCATGATTGTAATCGCTTACTCCAGGATTTCCTTTTAGTTGTGGATCTGCATAAATCTTGCTTTGATTGTGGTTGTCTATGTAATCTAGCAGCTGTTGTTCATTATGTCATACTTGAATGCCTGCATCTGAATCAGTGTTGATGGAGTTGAGCATTGTGTCAAGGAGCTGACAGTTTACAAAGGTAGATGGCTTTAGATAGTATATACCATGCTATATTTCCTAATTTGTAAATGATACAATAGAAAAATGCATTGCAGGGAAGAGGATGGCATGGTATAGTGCAGAAACCAGGAATGGAGAATTAAAAGTCAAGTTCCTGCTACACTACTGAGTTGCTATCTGAACCAGGTTCTAACTCCTCCGAGCCCCCATTTCCTCATTTTTCATTTTTTAAAACATTTTTTTAAAAGATTTTATTTATTCATGAGACAGAGAGAGAGAGAGACAGAGACACAGGCAGAGGGAGAAGCAGGCTCCATGCAGGGAGCCCGACATGGGACTCAGTCCAGGGTCTCCAGGATCATGCCCCAGGCTGAAGGCAGCACTAAACTGCTGAGCCACCTAGGCTGCCCAATTTCCTCATTTTTCAAATGTAAATAAAAACTCTCTGGTTGTTGTGAGGATGTAATTAGAGGGATACTTTGCACATGTAAAGTGCTATTCAGATGTTACTTGTTTTAATAAACAGTAATTACCATATGTCAGGTCCTTGAACAAAAATTATTTTAGTTCTGGGGCACCTGAGTGGTTGGTTAAGCGTCCAACTCTTGATTTTGGCCCAGGTTGTATTAGGTTCATGAGATTGAGCCCTGTGTTGGGCTCTGCGCTCAGCGCAGAGTCTTGAGATTCTCTCTTACCTTCTGCTCCTCCCCCATGTGTGTATTTTTTCTCTCTCAAATAAATAATCTTAAAAAATAAAGGAAATTATTTCAGTTCAGACTTCCTATCAACACTGCAAAGCAGGCATTATTGCCTTTATTTGACAGATAAGAAACTTGGGATATAGTCTACAGAGCTTGCTGAAGGACTTATGCTAGTAAGTGATGGTTTCTTATTTAAGCTCCAGTTTATTCTTTTTTTTTTTTTTAAGATTTCAATTATTTATTTATTCATGAGAGACACACAGAGGCAGAGACACAGGCAGAGGGAAAAGCAGGCTCTCTGCGGAGAGCCTGATGTCGAACTCAATCCCAGGACCCTGGGATCCTTACCTGAGCCAATGGCAAATGCTCAACCACTGAGCCACCCAGGCATCCCAAGCTCCAGTTTATTCTTAACTGTGCTGCCGTGCTGTTAATAAGGGATCACTCGTAGAGATTTGAACTTTAACTACTGTTTGCATTACGCTTCTAAGAAATGGAAATGACATGTTACGCTAGGAATCAGGAGATCCAGACAATCACTATATTTTTGTATTATTTTTGGGTAAGTTTTTAAAATATATTCTATTAAATACATATAAAACACTTGGCTATGTTTCTGCTAAGGTATATATGTAAAATGTGATTTTAATCTGTTTCAGAATAAAATTTCCTTTGACGTGATTAAAATATATTGTACAAATCTTATTTTAATATTTTCTTTTTATTTTAGTCATTCATACACTGGTCAAGATTACAGCATACAGAAAAATGCTGGGAAGATTTCTTTAGATCAGATCGATTCGGTAAGCTTCACATCCTTTTAATAAACTAGACCTTTGTCAGTGAAGAAGCACAGATTTTCTTTGGAGATTATTTTGGGGTGAGAAGATAGGAGAGATTATCATTTCATTGTTTGCCAGTCATTTTTAAAGGAGATCCCATGTGCTATACATGTGATTGTTTTTAATCATAGGAAAACTAAATAAGAAAATTGTTTGTATTCTGATAAACAGATTTTTTTTTTTTTTTTTTTTTTTTAAGACAGGGAAGCAGGGGAGAGGGAGAGGGAGAGGAAGAGAGAAAATCTGAAGCAGGCTCCAAGCCCAGCATGGGGCTGATGTGGGGCTTGACCTCATGGCCCTGAGATCATGACCTGAGCTGAAACTAAGAGTCGGATGCTTAACCAACTGAGCCTTCCAGGTGCCACTGATAAACAGAATTTAATCAGTTATTTCAAAGGGGAATTCTTTTAATTGGTGATCACTAAATACTGTTTGTCTGGGGCAGCCCGGGTGGCTCAGTGGTTTAGCGCCGCCTTCGACCCAGGGTGTGATCCTGGAGACTGGGGATCAAGTCCTGCATAGGGCTTCCTGCATGGAGCCTGCTTCTCCCTCTGCCTGTGTCTCTGCCTCTCTCTCTCTCTCTCTCTGTATCTTTCATGAATAAATAAATAAAATCTTTAAAAAAAAATAGTTTGTCTGTTTATATTTAAATACCGTAGACATTGAGGGGGGCATACCTGGCTGGCTCAGTTGTTAGAGCACATAACTCTTGATGTCTGGGTTGTGAGTTTGAGCCCTACACTGCATATAGAGATTACTTAAATATATAAACTTTAAAATAAATTGAATAAATTAGTGAGTGAATGAATGAATGCCCACCTACCTACCTACCTACCTACCAACCAACCTTACACATTGGGAAAAGAAGAGTTGGAAAATATTAAGTGCATCAGTTTGCTAGGGCTGCTGTAACAAAATACTACAGACTGATGCCTTGGAAAACAAATTTATTTTCTTGCAGTTCTGGAGGTTAGAACTCTGATATGAAGCTGTTGGCAAATTGATTTCTTCTGAGGCCTTTTTCCTTGGCTTTTAGATGACCACCTTCTCCCTGTGTTCCCATGTGATCTTTCCAGTATGCTCATGCATCCCTGGGTGTCTCTTCCTCTTCTTAGGACATTGGACTAGGCCCCTACCCTCATGACTTCATTTAACCTTAATTACCTCTTTAAAGATCCCATCTCCAAATACAGTCACATTCTGAGTTCTTAGAGGTTAGGACCTCAACATACGAATTTTGGGAGATTACAGTTCATTTTATAACACTAAGTATAGGCTTTTTTTGCTTGTGTTGCCACTAGATTAATGAACAGTTGATTTCAACTTCATTTTGTGGTTCTGTAGTAGAATGAAAGAGTAGCATACTTTACTATAATTTATAGAGTTTCTCTTTAATGCATTGTAGAATTTCTGCTCTATCCCAAAAAGGGAAAATACACCAGTCATAAATAATCTTTATTTAGATGGTTACCAAATTATTTACAATAAATTAAAAATACACTGACATTTTAATGCTTAGAAACAAGAATAAGGTGAGTAGGTAGGAAGAGACCAAGAGTTTTTAGAGACCAGAATGAATAGTTGTCTTCCTGTTAGGAAAAATAGCAATCTAGTACTTGGAGTTAATATGTCTAGAAATAATAATAGGATTGCCCATTTTGTACAGTTGAATTGAAATTTGTTGTTAAGGATGCCTCATCCTTTACTTTCCTCAAAGTTATTATCTTTAACCCTTCCTCCCTGCCGTATGATTTGTGTTTGTATTATGTGGATGGTTAGAAGTTAATTCTGTTCCTAATTCTATCAAGATGTTTTCCCATTCACAAGCAACAATGAGCTTCAGTGGATACTATAGGAAGACATAGAAATATAATCATTAATTCATTTGCTGAATATATATTGAGCCCATCAATTATGTACTAGCCACTGTGCTATGGATACAGAGGTGAATAAAACAGAAAATTCTCTAACTTCACGGACCTTACTTGAGGGAGGTAGACAACATAGTAAATAATAAATAAGCAATATAATGATAAATTATTTTAAGTGCTATAATGATCATATCTATGGGTCTCTGAGACCTTGGGCTAAATTAACAAAGATACATCTTTATTGGACCTCTAACTATATTGCCTCATTAATTAGTGTATTCCTTGATATCCTTAGTTTCTTCTTCATATGTTTTTTTTTAGATTTTTTTTCTTCCAACTGCATTCTGGCTTCCTTAATGACACTGTTTCTCCTGTGGCTCTCTCAAGTAGAGGCTGTTCGCTGTCCCTGTCCCTCCCCATCTTAAGATGAGTGTTTTCCTTGGTCCATATTCCCATTTCCAAAATCATTTCTTGCCTTTCATTGACAGAGCTCCAGCTCCTTTAAAGCTGTGTAATCCCATTAATACCATCTGATAGTTATCCTTGTTGCCAGTGCCCTTATCTCCTGCCCTCATCCATTGGTGACTGTAGCATGTTGTCATGGTTTCTTGCACTAGCACTACTCTGGATACTGTTCCTGGCCTCTATAATACCTATGTTAATAATTCATACATACTCTGGTCTTAGAATTCCTTTGTTCAATATCCACAGTCCTTTTTCTATCCCATTGTTACCAACTCTAGACCCTATGTTTCCCATTTCCATTATTTGGACTACTTCCAAAGTCTCTTTTAAGTATCTTCCTTGCTTCTGTATATAGTTTGTTCACTATACAACAGCCAGAGCTCTCTTTGTTTATCAGATCATGTCAGTCTTCTGATCCATACTCTCTATTGAGTTTCCATCATATCTAGACTAAAATCTAAACTCATGGGATCCCTGGGTGGCGCAGCGGTTTGGCGCCTGCCTTTGGCCCAGGGCACGATCCTGGAGACCCGGGATCGAATCCCACATCAGGTTCCCGGTGCATGGAGCCTGCTTCTCCCTCTGCCTGTGTCTCTGCCTCTCTCTCTCTCTCTGTGACTATCATAAATAAAAAAACAAACAAACAAACAAAAAAAACCTCATAACTATGGCCTGTAGTGCCAGTGTACTCATGGCATTTCTTCTCTGTTCTGGCTTGCTCACATGTTCCAGCCACTTGAACCTTCTTGCTATCTCTTGAACACACCATGTGCATTCTTTCTCAAGGTCTTTGCTTTTGTTTCCTTTACCTGGAACAGTATTCCTAGATCACATTTGACTAGAGTCCTATTTAAAATTCACATCTTAGTGCAATGCCAACTCCTCAGACAGGTGTTATGGGATGCCTAAATTAAAGTATTCCTCTCCTGTTTATATTTAATCCCAATACTCTATGTTATTTCCAGGGGTTTTGGAATTAGATGCTGTCTTTTTATGTCTGTGTTCATTGTCTGTCTTCTCCCATTAGAATGTAAGTTCTTTGTATTTGACTTCTTTGTTGTACACAGAGTAGTGTTCAACACTAGTGATTGGATGAGTAAAAAGTATTCAAGGAATTGTGCCAAAGGAAGCTAAAGTTGAACTGGATCTTGACAAATGGTTTGGCTTCAGCTAGATGGCATGGGGAGCAGGAGGGGTTGTACCCCAAGCAGGGTCAATGGAGTGACAAAAGTGAGAAGTTACAAAACATGACTGTGTGATCATGAAATAATCTAGCCTGCTGGAGCAAAGAGGTCATATTGGTAGAGTAACTTTTTTTATCCCTCCTGTCACAGTGCTTCTATGGCACTTGATTTATGCCTTTGTAAGAGCTCCTATTATAATTAATTGTGTGATTTTAACTTGTATAATAATGACTGTTTCTTTTTAGTTCACTTAACTGAATTAAAGGGGAAAATTATATTTTACTCATCTTCTTATTTCCCAAACCACCCAATACATATAGTTGAAAAATAGTTATATTGACAGAAACTTGGAATGTTCCTACTAAGGATGTTAAATTTCATTGGCGTTTTTAGATTGGAACAAAATTGAAGAAAAATAATTTGATAATAGTATGAAGGAACAAAGAAAGAACACATGAAAACAGTAGTCCTAGTGAGGGGAGATAGAGGCCTGACTGGATAAGTTTGGGGGTGGAAGAATTTCAAAGTTGTCAATAAGAGAAGTTGAAAAACCAGATGTTCTCTACAGGGAGCAGCAAAGGTAAACAAAGTGAGACCTGCTCCTGCTTTGGCAAAGTTGAACTTGCCAAGGAATACATGAGAGGGTGAGAATTAAAGTCTTGGGAGCAGGATATTGAGGAAGTTAAAGAGAATGCAACTGAAACCATAAATGAAAAAGTTTTTCTCTTTACTATCAATTTCTTTAGCACACTTATTTGAACTCACCTTTGGAGAACCCTTTCTCTTATTTTTGTGTTCTACTTTGTATTAGATTATTCTAAAATTTCACCTGTGGTTTAACAATTGTACTTTTGCACATTTATCCTGGGGAAATGCAATTTCCTATTCTCACAAAACCTGTACATTCATTTATTTGGAATAGCCCCAAGCTCAAAGCAACCTAGCTCTTTTAACAAGTAAATAGCTAAGGAAATTGTGGTACATCCATATGGACTATTACCCAGCAATAAAAAAGGAATGAATGATTGATACCTGCAACAACTTAGATGAATTTTGTGAGAATTATGCTGAGTAAAAAAGCCAATCTCAAAAGATTATATACTATACAATTCTATTTATATTAACACTCTTGAGATGACAATTATAGAGATGAACAGATTAGTAGTTGCCAAATGTTAGAGAATAGTGGGGGGTAAGGTTTTTTTTATTACTAGTGGATTGTATCAGGTGTCAGTTTCTTGTATTAATAGTTTTGCAAGGTATTCCTTTGGGGGAAACTGGGTGCATGATATCTCTGAGTTATTTTCTTAAAACTGCATATGAATCTATAGCTATCTCAAAAAGGTTAATTAAAAATTAAAAATAGAAAAAAATAAAATTAAAATTAAAAAATAAAATAAAATAAAATAAAATTAAAAAGTGGGTGAAATAAATTGTAATAATATGTTTTATTCAACCCAGGATACCCAAGATATTATCATCTCAACATGTAATCGATATAAAAATGTTAACAGTTCATCGGTAATTGCAATAAGAAATGCTTCTTCATAATTTTTGTTTCTAATAAGACTGAATTTACAATTTGCAAATTAGATTGGATTTGCAACAAATATTGTGAGGGGCCTGGTTAATCTTCCACATAACAAAAACCTCTTTTTTCTTGTAGCTTTCTACCAAATCCTTCCCACCGTGCATGCGTCAGTTACATAAAGCCTTGCGGGAAAATCACCATCTTCGTCATGGAGGTCGGATGCAGTATGGCCTCTTCCTGAAGGGCATTGGTTTAACATTGGAACAGGCATTGCAGTTCTGGAAGCAAGAATTTATCAGAGGAAAGATGGATCCTGACAAGGTAATTTTGAAAGAGCAGTAACCGAAATTTTAATTTGATTTGAAAACTAAAGGTCCGTTGGTCTATTTTTAAAGTATACCCCTGAAATGTAATTGAAAATTCTTTTTTTTTATTTTAATTTTTTTTTGTAGTTGAAAATTCTAAAAGATAAATTTGTCTACAATTTTATTCAGGTAAAAAGGAACTCATGTATTAATCTAATAGATGCTAAACAAAAGAATGAGAAAGTTTAATTGAAAGGATAAGATAGGAACAGCAGTGTAAGATTTCAAATAATGCTTAAATGAAAGATCTTTGTAGATATACTGCCAGGTGTCATTTAAGAACCGAAATTGTGTTCTGAGTTGTATTTCTATAGGACTGTAATATGTGTAGACATACATACATATGTAATGTTGTTTTCAGGACTAGGAGATATTGAGAACAAATAACACAGTTTTAGATGTTTTGTATTGTGTTATGCAGAATCTGTCATTGAGCATTTTTAGATAGACTTCTATCTCTAGAAACTTGAGAACTGTTTTTTGAGTCGATTCATCGTACTCAGATGCCCATTCCTGTCCTTATTTCTCTTTAGTAGTATTAGCTAATAACATTTTATTTTGGAAATATGGCGGGTTTTTTTTGACTCTTCCATGCCATGACTCAAGTTTTTATTTACTTTATTTTTTATTTTTATGTTTTAAAAAATATTTTATTTATTCATGAGAGACAGAGAGAGAGGCAGAGACATATGCAGAGGGAGAAGCAGGCTTCCTTTGGGGAGCCTGATGGCGAGACTCGATCCTGGGACTCTGGGATCATGACCTGAGCCAAAGGCAGACGCTCAACCACTGAGCCACCCAGGTGCCCCAAATCAAGTTTTGAAATGCTTATTCTTGGTTTGCTTCTTCCTAGAAAAGATAAATTATAGAACAAAGAATATTTACCACATAAATTTTTAATGACACTTTATTATGTTTTCTATTAGTTTGCTACAGTTGCTATCACAGAATACAACAGACTGAGTGCCTTAAACAACAAGAACTAACTTTTCACAGTTCTGAAAGCTGAAAGTCTAAGATCAAGGTGTGGGCAGATTTGGTTTCTCCTGAAACCTCTTCCCTTGGCTTCCAGGTAGCTCCCTTCTCACTCTGTCCTCAAGTGGCCCTTTCTCTGTATGTTCACTTCTCTGATATTTCTTCCTCTTCTTATAAAGACATGAACCATATTGGATTAGAGTCCCACCCTTATGACCTTATTTAACCTTAATTATCTCCTTGTTTTTTTAAAGCATTTATTTAAATTTAAGTTAGCACGCAGTGTAAAATTTGTCTCAGGTGTACAATACAGTGATTCAACACTTCTGTATATCACCTGGTGCTCATCATAACAGATGTACTCCATAATCCCTAACAACTATTTCACCCATCCCCCAACCACTTCCCCTCTGGTAACCATCAGTTCTTACCATAGTTAAGAGTCTACTTTTTGGTTTGCCACTCTCTTAATTGCCTTTTCAAATGCGCTGTCTCCAAATATAGTCACATTGGTTGTTAGGGCTTCAACACATGAATCTTAGGAGAATACAGTTCAGTTTATAACACATCTGTAGCTTTATATATTTTTTAAAAGTTCAGATTCTTTTATAATATACTACCAAAAGCTCTTATAATTTTTGCAGATTTGTTTTTAAAATTGTCTTTATTGATAATTATCCATAGAATTTTTAAGTTGTCATTTAATAGTTTTTTTTTAAACACATTTTGGATGTTTCTTAGACCTCTATTATATGTCCTTTATTTTAAAGGTAGCATACTGGGCAGCCCTGGTGGCGTGGCGGTTTAGCACCACCTGCAGCCCGGGGTGTGATCCTGGAAATCCCGGATTGAGTCCCACGTCGGGCTCCCTGCATGGAGCCTGCTTCTTCCTCTGCCTGTATCTCTGCCTCTTCACTCTCTGTGTGTCTCTATGAATAAATAAGTAAAAAATCTTTAAAAAAAAATTAAAGGTAGCATACTTTACAGAAAATGTGAAAAATACAGAAAAATTTACTTGCCATTTCCCCATTCAGAAATAATAATATGTCACACGTTAGCCTTTCTCTCTCTCTAATGTAGATAGCTAGCTAGATCATTGTGGGAGGGTTTTCCGCCATTTTAAAAGTTGGCATTTCGTTATGTTAATTTCCCCAGGTAATAGAGTAAATTTTGAAAGTATCATTTGGATTAGTTGCACAACATATCCTTTGAAAGTGTTATAATTTGTTTAATCGTTCCCGTTACTGAGCATTTCATTCTGTTTGACTCTGTCATAAATGTTATTGCAACCAATATCCTGAGCATGTAAATCTTTGATTATAGTTCTGATTTTGTCCTCTCTATATATTCACCAGGGAATAAATTTACCTCATGAAAAACTACACAGCTTTAAAGTTTTGGTGTATGTTATATGAAACAACTGTTTGAAAAGGTTTTAAATTAGACTCTCATCAAGTTTTATGACAATCTTGCTTTGTCACTGGCATCATTATATATTATTCCTTTTTTTAGGAATTTGGTGTAGTAAGCAGACAGATGTACTAGGTTAGTACATCGAGAGAGAGAGGGAGGGAGGTAAGGAAGAAAACATATTTATTATATCCAGTGGCTAATGTCATTTTGGAAGCTGATAAGTCCCAAGATCTGCTAGTCCGCTTTCTGGGGACCCAGGAGAGCTAATGGTGTAGTTCAGTTGGAAGACTGGCAGACTTGAGACTCATGCAGAACCAGTGCTTTAGTTTGAATCTGGAGGCAAGAAAAACCCATATCCCAGCACAAAACAATCAGGTGAGAGGAAAACCTGTCTTATTCACAGGAGGGTCTGTCAGCCTTTTTGTTTTGTTCAGGCCTTCAAAGGATTGGGTGAGAATCACTGACATTGGGGAGAGCAATCTGCTTTACTCAGTGTACCACTTCAGTTGTTAAACTAATCTGGAAACACCCTCACAGACACACCTAGGATAATGTTTGACCAAATATCTGAGCACCCTGTGGCCCAGTCAAATTGATACATAAAATTAACTGTCATAGTCGTTAAATATTTATGAGCTGTACAGAAAGTTAGGCCATAATTTTATTTTATTTATTTTAACGATTTTATTTATTTATTCATGAGAGACACACACAGAGAGAGAGGCAGAGAGATAGGAGAAGACGGATCTATGCAGGAAGCCTGAAGCGGGACTCAAGCCTGAAGCGGGACTCTGGGAACACACCCTGAGTCAAAGGCAGATGCTTAATTACCAAGCCACCCAGGTGTCCCAGGCCATAGTTTTAGAGTGATAAGAGAGAAGTTGAGCTAGCTTTTAGCTTTTTTGTGCTATAAACTAAGAGGGGAGGAGGAAAGAGAGAGAAGGGGAAACTTACTATGAGTGCTAGGTGCTTGTCTGTGCACCTGTTCACTGACTACCTTCTTTTATGTATATCTGGGATGGCCTGTGTATCGGTGTTCTGAGTATGTAATTATTTTCAAACCTGTGTTTGAAAAAAATTTTAAGTGGGCTTTTAATTTTGCAATGTCAAAGTAGTTTACTCAAAAATTATTGTAAAAGAAAATCAATAAATAATTTTTACCTTTCTAGATAATATATGCAGTTTATATTTTCATTAGTTTATTATTGATTACAGCAAATATATTATTTTGACTGAAGATTTTAAGTTACACTTATAATTCACTGTGTCTGTCTATTGTTAAGAGTCTGTATTTGTAATTTTTTAAAAACTTTTTATTTGAGAGAAAGCACAAGCAGACTCCTGACTAAACAGGGAGCCTAATGTGGGAATCCATTCCAGGATCCTGAGATCATGACTTGAGCCCAAGGCAGATGCCTAACTGACCAAACCACCCAGGCACCCCTAGAGTCTGTATTTGTAAATAAATGTTCATGTTCTTCTCAATTATATCTTCTCTTGCATATTTTTGCAGTGAAATGTCATTTAGTTTATTAAAATATTCTCTTCAGTTTAATTACTGTACCTATTTATTAAGTGACACATATAATTAAAAATACTCCTTTTGGGCAGCCCTGTGGCTCAGCGGTTTAGCGCTGCCTTCGGCCCAGGGTGTGATCCTGGAGACCAGGCTCCCTGTCTGTGTCTCTCATAAATAAATAAAATTCTTTTCAGTTTTTTTTTTTTAAGATTTTATTTATTCATGAGAGACACAGAGAATGAGAGAGAGAGACAGAGATACAGGCAGAGGGAGAAGCAGGCTCCATGCAGGGAGCCCGACGCTGGACTCCATCCCAGGTCTCCAGGATCACACCCCGGGCTTCAGGCGGCGCTAAACCGCTAAGCCACCGGGGCTGCCCTTTTTTCAGTTTTAGAAGAATGTATGTTTGTAGGAATTTATTTCTTCTAGGTTGTCCAATTTCTTGGCCTATAATTTTTTATAGTAATCTCTTATAATCTTTTGTATTTCTGTGCTGTTGGTTGTTATTTCTCCTATTTTATTTCTGATTATATTTATTTGGGTCTTCTCTCTCTCCTCTCCCCCTCTCTCCCTCTCTCCCTCTTTTCCCCTTTCCTCCATTTTTTTTTTGATAAGTCTGACTTAAGGTTTATCAATTTTTTCTTTCCAACGAATCAGTTCTTGGTTTCACTGATCTTTCCTATGTGTTTTTTTTTTCTTTTTAAAGTCTTTATGCCATTTATTTGTGCTCAAATCTCTATTATTTCATTCTAACCTTGGACTTTGTTCTTTTTTTAGTTCCTTTAGGTGTAAGATGAGATTGGGGTTTTTTTGTTTTTTGTTTTTTGTTTTTTGAGCTTTTTCTTTTTTCTCGAGATAGGCTTGTATAGTTGTATATTTTCCTCCTAGAATTGCTTTAGTTTCATCCCAAAGATTTTGGACCATTATGTTTTATTTTCACTTGTCTCCATGTATTTTTTTAAATTTCTACTTTAATTTCTTTGATGACCCAGTGTTTGTTTACTATCATGTTTAGCTCCAAGTGTTTGTGTTTTTTCCAGTTATTTTTTTTTTTTTTTTGTGATTGGTTTCTATTGTCATACTGTGGTTGCCATTGGAAAAGATACATGATATGATTTCATTCTTCTTACATTTATTGAGATTTGTGATCTATCCTGGAGAATGTTCCATATGCTTCCTTATTGGTTTCCTGCCTGAATGATTTATCCATTGGTATAAATGGGGTCTTAAAGTCTGTTCTATTATTATATTACTATCAGTTACTCTCTTTATTTCTGTTAATATTTGCTTTGTGTATTTAGGTTCCAATGTTGGGTGCATAGATATTTACAACTATCATATCCTCTTGTTGGATTGATCCCTTTATCATTATGTAATGCCTCTATATTTTGTTATAGTCTTTGTTTTAAAGCCTATTTTGTCTGATAGAAGTAATGCTACCCTAGGTTTTTTTGTTTACTTTTTTCTCTCATTTTCATGGACATCTTGTTTGAAACTCTCTATGGTTCTTAAACCTGGACATCTCTACTTTCCCCCCCTAGTTTAGGGACGTTTTCAGTTATTATTTTTTCATAGAAGTTTTCTGCCCCTTTGTGTCTCCTCCATCTTGGACCCTTATAATGTGAATGGTTGCTTGATTTTGTCCAAGATATCCCTTAACCTATCCTCATTTTTTAAGATTTTTTTCTTTTTGCTCTTCAGCCTGGTGACTTTCTAATTGCCTTGTCTTCCAGATGACCGATCCATTCTTCTGCACCTAGTAATTTACTCTTGCCTTCCTCTAGTGTATTTTTTGTTTTAGTTGTTGTATTCTTCAACTCTGGTTGTTTTTTTTTTTTTATTTTTTCTCTTTGTTGGAGGTCTTTTTTTTTTAAGATTTTATTTATTCATTCATGATAGACATAGAGAGAGAGAGAGAGAGAGGCAGAGACACAGGCTGAGGGAGAAGCAGGCTCCATGCCGGGAGCCCGATGTGGGACTCAATCCCGGGACTCCAGGATCGTGCCCTGGGCCAAAGGCAGGCGCTAAACCGCTGAGCCACCCAGGGATCCCCTTTGTTGGAGGTCTTACTGAGTTCTTCTCCACTCCTTTCCATCCCAGTGAGCATCTTTGTAACCATTACTTTAAACTATTTATCAGGCATATTCTGTTTCATTTTATTTATTTTTCTCATTTATTTGTTTTGTACTTTTTGGGGAGCCTATTCCTCTGCCTTCCCATTTTGCTTTACTTTCAGTGTTTGTTTCTGTTAGATTTAGAGGGAACAGTTACTTCTTCTAAATTTGGGAGAAATGATTTTGTGTATGATTGTTCTCTTTGTCGCCCATGTATGCTTTGTCATTTGGGCTGGCTGGCTAGAGCTGTGGCTGGAGCTGTGGGGCCAGGGTATGGGCTAGGAGTCATGGGGCCATGCTGGGGAGAGTGCTGGAGCTGAAGTGAGTCTAGGCTGAGGTATCCTAAGGCTCTCTGTGCAGAGGATGCCCTGGCAGGACAGCTAGAGTTGAAGTGGGTGCAGGCTAAGGGGTTCCTGGTGTTCTTTGTTCAGGGGACACCCCAGCAGGACTGTTGGAGCTGAAGGGCATGCGATCTGGTGATCCTGGGGCACTCTCTATAGAAAGTGCCCTGTATAGAAAGTGCCCTGGCAGACCAGCTAAAGCTGAAGTGGGTCTGAGCTAATGTGGTCCTGGGGCTGTCTCTGCAGAGGGTACCCTGACAGGACAGCTGAAGCTGAAATGGGCCTAAACTGGATTGTTCTCTGATTCTCTGCACAGAAGGTGTCCTGATGTGGTGTTGGGACCAAGATGGGACATGGGCCTGGGAGTCCTTGAGCACGCTGTGCAGGACACCTTGGTAAGACAACTATAGCTGAAGTGGCCACAGACTGAGTTAGTCCTGGGGCTCTCCACACAGAGGGCACCATGCCCAGTATGAAATGGTTTAAGTCATTGTGGTCCCTGGTCTCTCCATGCAAAAGGTGCCCTGGCAGGACAGCTGAGGGTAGAGGGTATAAGCCAGGAATACTGGGCTTCTCCACATAGAGGGTACCCTGGCAGGACAGCTGAAGCTGGGATGGGTGTAAGTTGGAGTGTCCCAGGGTACTCACCACAGGGGGAGCCCTGGCAGGGTAGCTGGAGCTGAGGCTGGTATGGTTGGTATCTTTTCTTCTTCTTTTAATAGTAGATTTTCTTTTAAGTAATCTCTGCACCCACCAAGGGGCTCAGGTCCTCAACCCCAAGATCAAGGGCTGCTTGCTTCATGGACTGAACCAGGCAAGTGCCCCTGGGTTAGAAGTTCTGGACATTCTGCACAGGGTGCACATCATCAGGGTGGCTAGAACTGAAAGCAGGTCTTGGTTGGGAGGTCCCAGAGTGCTCTACATGCGGTGTACCCTTGAAAGCTGTCAGAAGCTGATGTGATATGAGCCTGGTGTGTTCAGGGGTATCCCTGTGTACTCTGCCCTGGGGCACCTTGATGGAATGGCTAAGGCTGGCGTAGGCCCAGGACTCACTGAGTTGGCAGGTCAATTAGGGTACATGAGCCCTGCCTCCTTTTACATCAGCAAGGTGAAGGGGCACCATAAACCAAGGCTTTTGCCAGCACCTCTAACATGGAGAGAGTTCTGACATTTGGCTGAGCTCTAGGGCCGGCCTTTTTAAATGCTAGTTGCCCTTAGAAACCACAAACTTTCCTCTCTGCCCTTTTCTTCCTTGTCCCTCTGGGGCTGATGTGGGCTAGGAACCTAGTGCTGGATGAAGCAGCAAGCCAGGGGTGGTGATGGGACCCTGCTCCAGTCTGCCCTCTCAAGGTGGAGGGGAAGTGCAAATCATGGTGTTCATTAGTCCCTTAGATCCAGAAAGAGTTCTAGCAGCACCACTGCCCTTTGGCAGAGTTCTAGGGATAGCTCTTTTGTAAGTTGGTTGCTCTTTTAAACCAGGGCTTTTTTCCCTGTGTCCTAGGGAAGATAAATCTGCTCCTGGTCCCTCAGTACTATCCCTCCCCACTGCAGCATTCAGGTTGGGGACTCCTTCATTATCATCTCTCTCTCTCACTATTCTTTCTTGCCATTCTCTATTTTGTTGTGCAAAAGCTGTTTAGTCAGCCCTTGGTTCTTTGTCAGGAGATAGTATTTTATTTTATTTTTTTTAAAGATTTTGTTAATTTATTTGACACAATGAAAGCACAAGCAGGGGGAGTGGGAGCAGGAGAGGGAGAGGCTTCCTGCTTAGCAGGGAGCCTGACGCAGGGCTCCATCCTAGGGCCCTGGGACCACCTGAGCTGAAGGCAGACACTTAACCGACTGAGTCACTCAGGTGCCCCAGGAGGTAGTATTCTATAAAGAACTATGGATTTGGTGTGTCTATGGAGGAAGTGAGTTTAGGTTCTTCCTGTGTCACTAACTTGGACCAGAACTTCAAAAACAGCCTTTTCAGTTACCCTTGTTGTTGGGCGGGAGGAGGATGAAGACATTTTAAAATTGAATTTAGGTTGTCAAACTGGATTCTTTGGATTTGTAAATGATTCTCCAAGAGGTATTTGAAAATTTAAATTTCCTTAAATAATTTCTGAGATTCCTAAAATAAATGTACCTATGCTTTATGGAAGTAAAATAGATTTAATTAATTATAGTGCAGTTTTATGCAAGTTTTTTTAGTTGTAATTTTAATTTACATGCCAGTCTACCTGAAGAAAAGCCTCACCCTGTGTGTAAGAGATAAAATTAATCAAACCTCTATTTAAAGCCTGAAAAAAATATACCCCTAAAACACTCTTCCACTTGGAACTTGAATATTAAATTGTATCAACCACTAGCTTTAAGAATTGAACCAGATAATTCTTCTAATAAATTCAAAGCAATGTGTCCTCTTAATCAGATTGCTTATAGTGGTCTTGTTTTGAATTGCCTTGACCTGACTCTGTTGGATATTAAGCACAATATATATCATGTACATTTTATATTGCTGAAATTCCTGTCCCTGATGATTACATACTGAAGGTCTACTACATGTTGTTATAATTGGATCAAGCTAAAGATAAGCTTTTGTCCTTGAATCCAGCCTCCATCATGACTTGAAACAGACTTATATGTCATTAAAATTTGATCAGCAAAGGAGTAAGTATTTAGCTGAGGGTGGTGGTGTATGAGTCATATTTATAGCTGAGGTTTTTGTTTTTAAGACCAATAGTTCTCCTAAGACTCTTCCCAGAAGCATCAGCTTCTTCATCATCTAGGAATTTGTTAGAAATGCACATTCTCTGAATCAGACTCAGGGAGTGGGTCCCACAGTTTGTGGTTTAACAAGAATCCCAGGAGAAATTAATGCACTCTAAAGATCATAAACCAGTGTTTTAGATATTGTCCTTATAGGTATATAAATTGGTTATTAGCTTATCAAAATATAGACATTGAAAATCTTCAGCTCTCATTCGTTCTCCTGTAGGCAATTTGAGCATAATATGTTGTCTTTTATCAGTAGCCCACACATATATATTTAAGTCCCTACTGCATGTCAGGTACTAATATATACTAAATGAATGAATATGTACAGCAATAGCTGGTGTACTGCGAAATGAATATCCATTATCTCTAGTGTTGATCCCGTGAACCCTTGTGGAAGCTGGGCTGGATGGACCTGGATAACTCAAAGCTAATTGCCTTCAACCATGAGTACTTTCATCCATTTACTGTATAGAGTGCTTTACAAATATCATTTCATATGTGCTTAGTGACATGAAAAAGGTTGGAAAGAACTAATATAGAGTACAGATTTGGAATCAGACTGAGTTCAGATTTGGTTCCACTATATACAAACCTTTGGCAAATCATCTGATACTTGTCCTTATCTATAGAATGTGGATGGTAATTACATTTATGTATGATAAATACACAAATGTGTCTCAATATTTTGTTGATTGTAGTGAGGTTCAAAGTTTGGTATAGATTCTTACACAGTCAGTGCCAGCTATTCTTACTCTAGGAGTTCCTAGGAAGGAGAGGTTAAGTTGGCCTGGAGTAATCAGCAAAATTCCCACAGTTAGAATAAAGTTTGTGTTGGCTTATTAAGAGGTTTCATGTAACCTGGAATGGAGAGAGAAGTTAAGGGGGAAGAAGAGAATTAGGGACCAAATTCCAACAGAGATCATTCGTCCTAGGAAATGTTGAAGGGTTATAAACTAGTGGAATGTATTTCAGGCTGTATTCTTGGGAGCCCTTGGGTTCAGTTAACAAATGGTGGCAGAAGTTCATAGGGAGATTGAGTTGTCTGATATGTGTCCTGCTTCCCCTCTCCCCTTTAAATATCAAATATAGGGCAGCACCGGTGGCTCAGTGGTTTAGCGCCGCCTGAAGCCTGGGGTGTTGATCCTGGAGACCCGGGATCGAGTCCCACGTCAGGCTTCCTGCATGGAGCCTGCTTCTCCCTATGCCTGTGTCTCTGCCTGCCTTTCTCTCTCTCTCTCTCTGAATAAATAAATAAAAAATCTTTAAAATAAATAAATAAATATGAAATATATTTGTGTCTTCATCTACTTTCATATGTTGGAATTTTGTGTAAGATTTCACTTAAATGGAGGATTTTGCTACTTAAAAATGTTTTGAAAATACTGTTCTAGTTTATTTGTGGTATAGAATTTAGAAAAACATGGGGGATGAGGAAAGAGTAAAAGAAGAAAGATAAGTGCCAGAATGTAGTTGCTTTAAATGAACTTTGGTTTTAGTCAAGAGAAAGAAGTTGTTAGTGGATTTTATTTTATTTTTTTTTTAATTTTTATTTATTTATGATAGTCACACACACAGAGAGAGAGGCAGAGACACAGGCAGAGGGAGAAGCAGGCTCCATGCACCGGGAGCCCGACGTGGGATTCGATCCTGGGTCTCCAGGATCGCGCCCTGGGCCAAAGGCAGGCGCCAAACCGCTGCGCCACCCAGGGATTCCTGTTAATGGATTTTAAATAGGGAGGGGAATTATTGTTTTCAGGAGGTTAATCTAGAGAAGCATACACACTTGAAATGGGGAGGGAATAGGAATGGGATAAATAGTTCAACAGATTAAGTCTTATTGTAATAGTGATAACAAAATGGAAAAGGTGGATTTAAGAAATGTTTTGAGGAATAGTTTCTAGAGTAGCATCAGGAAAGAATGTAATTTAACTCAGATGATCAGCCTAGGTAATTAGAAAAGTTAGAAGTTCCATGAACATAGGTGATGGGTAGGAAACTGAATTGTCTAGGATTAGAGTGGAGGAGAAATTGATCATAAGTTTGGTTTTAGGTGTAAATTTGAAATGATGTCCAAATAGAAATTCTTGTTGGTTCATTGGTTGGCTTGTTTGTTCCTGACTTCATTTCTTGATTATTTATTGAGTACTTATATTGCGAAAGGCACTGTTTTGTGAGAAGAAACATGAGTATGTGGATTTGAGAGTCATTGAAGTAAAAATGAGAGAAAAGTCCTTTGATGGTAAATAATCTGGTGAATGGTCATTGATATAAAAATGAGAGAAGGGCAGCCTGGGTGGCTCAGCGGTTTAGTGCCACCTTCAGCCCAGGGTGTGATCCTGGAGACCGGGATCGAGTCCCAAGTCAGGCTCCCTGCATGGAGCCTGCTTCTCCCTCTGCCTGTGTCTTTGCCTCTCTCTCTCTCCCTCATGAATAAATAAATAAATAAAATCTTTTTAAAAAATGAGAGAAAAATCCTTTGAAGGTAAATAAGCTGGTGAATGGAGAGTATAGAGAGAAATTTAGAGAGCAGAGAAGTCAACCAGGAGGGAATATCCACTGTTTGAGATGGAAATGGAGGAGCCTAAAGTAAAAGCAGAATTATCAGAAATATTGGAGTAAAAGAGAGAAAACAGTCCAGGGTCATTGACACTGCAAAAGAGGACGATTTCAAGAGTAAGGTATACTTGCTACTTTAGGCATGGATATTGATTTTAGGAAGGCACTCTAGGATAAGAACAGAAGACAGATTTCCTAGTCTTACTGACCGTATGTGGAAATGGAGGCAATGGAAATAGAGTATTTATTCTTGAAGTCTCAGAAATCAGGAAGAAAAGAAATAGAACAGTAGCTACAGAAGACGACTGGGCCCCCATCTAAGGTAGCACCTCCTGCTACTCTTTTCCCCCTTATCCTGCTCAATCTTTTTGGCATAACATTTATCAGTACCTGAAACAATATATATTAAGTTATTAGTTTATTTTGTCTCATAAGAATGTAAGCTCTACTGGGGTACTGGGGGCAGGGCTTTTTAAATTTTTTTGTTATATACATAACTGACACTCACTGAATAAAGGAATTAATGAGGCAAAAAAAAAAAAAGAAAAAGAAAGAAAGAAAGAAAGAAAGAAAGAAAGAAAGAAAGAAAGAAAGAAAGAAGACAACTGGGCCAACCAAAGATTGTTTTTATGCCCCAATGGGCAGAATCAGTGAAACTCTTAGAAATGGAGATGTTCTGGGAATAACTGAAAAAACAAGGCTCAAGGAAAGGGAAAGGTAATTTGTAAATATATATTCATAGTGTAAAAATCTCCTCCCATATGATGCTCTCTGAGAGTAGGGAACATTTCTGCCTTTTTTACTGCCATACGCTTGGCACTGGGCACAGCACCTGAGAGTTATAGATGTTCAATCGTTTATTGAATGAATTGCATAAGGAGTTCAGTGAGGATCCCTATTTGTCTGAGACCTGAAGAATGTATGAGGACTTTAAGTTGGTTAAGAAGTGTTTAAAGGAAAGAAGAAGAGCTGGGGAAACTCATGCTGACTGCTCATCTTTTCAATAAAGTAGGCAGGCAAATTATTTACCAGAAAGGTCCAATGCAATTAAGGCTTAAGGAAAGTTGAAGAAAGTGTAGAATAACACTTTCTGGAAATATGCTAAGTAACTCACCTAAAATAAATAAAACGATTGGTAAGCTACAGAATGATTACAATTTGATCATTTACTGAATGCCTAGCATATGTCAAGCACTACAATTAATACTTTACATGCAATTAATACTTTACATGCACCATCTTATGGAATCCTTTAAATAGTCCTAGGAAATAGGTATTATTTATGTCTAGTTTACTAATGAGAATATTGTTCTAAGCCATAAATTTGTAATTGGCTAAGTCAGCACTTTATACTACTTTCTTTAGTAATGTCCTGTGGCCCTAGAGCAGAAGCAGAGAGGACGGATGGTAAATTTATTCTGGTTCAGGAACTGACAAAACAGGCATGCTGTTATTAAATCCTTCCTATGTTCCTTATTTCATTTAATCTCACAACAACACTGCAAGGTAAATATTGCCTTCCTTTTATGGAGAGTTTTTTTTTTTTTAAGATTTTATTTATTCTTGAGAGACAGAGCGGGGTGGGGGGGGCAGAGACACAGGCAGAGGGAGGAGCAGGTTCCACGCAGGGAGCCTGACATGGGACTTGATCGTGGGTCTCCAGGATCACGCCCTGGGCCGAAGGCAGGTGCTAAACTGCTGAGGCATCCAGGCTGCCCCTTTTATGGAGAGTTTAATGAGTTTTTCCCAGGTGCAGAGGTGGCACATGATCAGACCCCAGTTAGAACCCAGGTCTGTTTTATTCCAAACCCTGGGCTTTTCCCAGTGATCTCAAGAAGAATAGATAATGTTTAGGTTGACATTGGTGTGACCAACCATATAGACTTAAGAGGCCACAGTTAAGAACAGAGATTTTCAGTTTTAATCACCTGAGCTTTAGTCATATCAATTAAAATGGGGACAATAGTAATGCCTGCTAAAATGTTGTAAAGAATTAAGTATATATATGAAATACTATGTAATCTGTAAAGTGTCAAACCAATATTAGTTAATAATTTAAAAACAATAAATGTTATCTATAATCATTTACATGTTTTCTCAATGTACTAATGAACCTTTAACTTGTAGACTGAAACCTTAATAGTTTACTGATTGGTTATGTTAATTATAATAGTTGATTGTTTTGGTTTTTCTTTCAAAGCACACTTTGTTTTGTTTGAATATTCACATCAGTGATATCCTAAGAAAGTAATTTGAATGCAATAAAAAGTAGTTTCACTGTTGTTCTTGGGTACCAATTTTTCAAGGTACATTTAGCAGTTACCAAGTCATCTGGAATATATTTTTTTAAGGTTTCATTGTGCAAAATTTCTGTTATATTCTCTCTTCTAAACACTTTAATGTATGATAAATATGTGTGCATATTATGGGTTTATCTCTTATCTCCAGGCCTTCCATTGCATTTGGAATAAAAATTTTAGATAACATAGTATAAGAATTAATATTTAAACATTGACTTGAGCAAGTTGGACTTGATTTCATGAATTGTCAAGAGGGTAGCTAGTCAAGTTTTCAATTAAATTATGTAGTGTGTTAATAAGTCTATTGTTAGAATAAAACAGATGTTATTATTCCTCCCTCCCAACACTATTTCTGGTTAAAATTAACTTTAGTTAAGTCTAATTGCTTTTGGTGTTCACTCCAAATGCTTTTCAATTCTTAAACTATGAAAATGAAGTAAAAAGTAGAAGACTTGAATTTTAATCATTTATAACTATTGTCTTATCAGTGATACCCTATGGATTAGGTTTTTATTAAAATGACATTTTATTCAACTCTATAAAAAGTAGGTTAAAATTTTGTTGTTAAAGTATGCATTGCTTTCAGGAGAGAATGACAAGAGGGTACTAGTTTCACAGAGTATGTCTTAATTACCATGTCTTTCCTGGTGGTAAATTGTCTCCAGATAAATTGGATATGAATAAGTTCTAAAATGGGTCAGACTTCTGATACTGAGGGTTTTTTTTTTTTTTCCTCTTGGAAGATTTATTAAAGTTAGGAACTCTCAAGGGCATGGTGTGTTGAGAAGGTATATTTTTGGCTTTCTTTAACCCTTTATGTCTTTATCATTCGTCATGTTCCTATAAATCTTCCTTGATTCTTTTCTTCTTGTTTTACTTAAAAACAACAACAACAACAAAACAAAAAACAACTTGGCATCATCTTCCCAGGTGGTTTACTTCTGTATAAAGTAGGATTTTATTTCATTTAAAAAATAACCAAATAGCTATTTTACACCTGTCAACTTGTGTTTCTCCTTATATTAAGAGATTACAAGTTTCCATGATGTTGCGGACTCTGAGAATGATTGTGCCTTAAAAGTGTGATTATGGTTGTATGCAGCTCAGTCAGAAATGTAGGAACCCTAATCAGATAAGACATCGAGGAATGTTTGCTTAAGGAGAGGTCTAGATGGTTAATGTTTTGGACTGACAAAGATCCCAGTGCAGAAAGGCTTTTAAGTGAGAATATAGTTTCAGTGAAGGATGAGGCATAGATACTCAGGTTAAAAAATTTGGATGTTGGGGATGATATTGATGAGGGACCCTAAGAAGTAGATTGCTTTTTGATCTAGGGGCCGTCAGAATAAGCTTGTCATTTTCTTTTATACTATCTCAGCTATGCTCAGGCTAACCTGTCTTTTTCTGGGTGGCTATGTTTTATATTCATCCATTTAGCAAATACTTATTGAGTATCTATACGAATGTCCTAGACATTCATATAGATGCTAGAGATATAGTAATGAACAAAATAGACAAACAAAAATATCAACCCCCTCTGGAGTTTATATTCTGGTGGAAGAGATACAATAAATAAATAAATATATTACATATTTTTTGGTGAAAGATGCTATAGAATAAGTTTTACTTAGAAGATAGGGAGTGTATTTTTGAATAGGGCAGTCAGGAAAAACTTAAACAAAAGATGATATTTTAACCACAGCTTGAGTTTGGTTGTACATAAGAGCTCTAGGCTCAGTCAGCATTACTGTTATTTATCATATCTTAGTAGAATTGGAATGAGTAAATGTCAATATTTACCATTTTACACTGAAGAAAACTTGTGGCAAGGAAAACTGTCCAAATGTATCCAGAAACACTAGACAGTAGATTTTAGAACCCTTAGATATTGTGATTTGGATCTCTGGAAGTTGAGCTGCAATGAAGCCAGATTTAGCCAAAAAGTTAGTGGTTCAAGAGAGGCCAGCAGGATGTAATGGAGCAACCTTACAGGTTAGGCTGAATCCCAGTCCATAAAAGTTGGGCAAACTTAGTAGAAATCAGGCAAGAAACTGTGCATTGGTGAGCCTTTGCATATACCAAGCCTATAGTGAGCTCACTGTGTGTCAGGCTTCAGAGCCTTCATTTGGGAAGGTTATGGTTGTAAATGAGGTACCAGGCTTTGTGATCATTCTTGGACTGATTGGGGCTTTCTGAGGCTGTTGAAGCCAGTAGCCTAGTAGGGTAATTAAGTAACACTCTGATAATCATACCTAGACCTAAGGATACCATGAAGTATCAAGGTCCTGAGGTTTGAGAAAAGGAAAAATGATTTTTCTGCTAAAATCTTGAAGAACTGGTTGTCTTTTTATTCCCCACTGGAAAAGTACCCCAAAGAGAGAAATGATTGATATCTATGATATTATCCATGAGTCTTGAGCTAAATTAATCCTCTTTAAGCTACTATGTCCTTTAGTTTTTCTCCACATCTTTGTACCTAAAGGCCTTTTATTTCAGCTTTTCATTTTTACCTTTGCATTGGTTCAGACTCACTGACCAACTCTTGGTCAGCTGTTCAGATAGATTCCTATATGTCATTCTCATTCTCTGAATTTTCACACAGACCTCAAAAAGTAAATATCAGTCCTTATACACTTAAGTCCTAGCCCTGCCTCTGGCAGTTCAGCTTTGTCATCGCCATGCAAAAAAATCAAAGCTTTCTTTCTGTCCAGCTGTCTTTTCTTCTCCTTCCTTGGGCAATTTTTAGTGAGATGTTCTTTTTATAAATAAACAATTATTTCCCATAGCCTTTCAAAATAAACTGCATGATGAAAATTCATTTCAGATATGCTACAAAGTAATATTAAAAACTCTGCAAATAAATTATATTTTATCCTCCTAGATTTATTCAGACAGTGCAGTGGGAAACAAAGCATTTGTCAGAATGAGTAAATATTTATGAAACAATACATCATTGTCATTAGCTTAGGTAGTGGCTAATGATATTGTTAATGCATATGTAAAGGTAAAGTCAGAATGGTAAAAACTGACATTTCACTGGAACTGTGCATTAAAGACATTTTTTTTGTATAACTATGGTAATTTAGATCTAATGATAGTACTTTTAAACATATTTATTTTTTTTTATTTTTTTTTCTTTTAAACATATTTAAAGATGAATTGTACTTTCCCCTTTGATGGTTTTAAATTGTATCTTAGATGTGATGTTTCTCTACCCACATAGGAAAAAAAAAGTATGTTGATAAACTCTCTTGGATAAGAATTTTTTACAGTTACACTTTTAATTCTATCTTCAGTTTTTAAAACCATTTAAAAATTCCCCTTGATATTCCCCTAAATATTTATTTAAGAAATAAAAAATTTAAACATTTTTATCAATTTATTTGAATATAATATTCACTAACAAAAAGGATTTCACTCAAGATGAGTCAAGGAGAGATTATGAAGTATTTTTCCGCATTTTTCAGGAAATGTCCCATTCTTTCTGTCTTCACAGGTGAAGATGGAACCGTCTCTTTTTGGCTAACATTATATGCGTTGCACTTCAGTTGCCCTTTCTTCTAATTTCCTGTTATGCATATGTTAACTTACCATGAAACTTTGATTCTCCTACTTGCTTTGATGTTTGGATGTCCTCATTCTTTAATGAGACTGTAACTACAGAAACTCTTTAGGTTGATCCTTGGAGTTTCAAGGATGTCATAATGCTGAAGGCTACTTCCTATCTCCTGTTATTGCTTCCTTATCCCTTACAAAAGCATTGTTTTGGCCACACATGAATTTGGACTGCATGTTTCTGCAGTTTGTAAATTCTTACTGAAAAGAACTAGAGCCTACATGATTTCCAAAATATACCCTATATGAGACATCCTCCATCTTTTCCTGTTGTTCTCCAATTTATAAACCTTCTAGGAATAGTTAAAAAAAAAATAAAAAATCTGTCTTTAATAAGGGACTCTTTCTGATAAGTCAACACTTAAAGATTATTTTAATATTGTTTTATGGTGATGATTATCTGCTACAGTTTTTTTTATCTGCTACAGTTTTATGTATTTTAATTATTAACCTGTTGTTTGAACCTTGATGGCCTTTATACAAAGGATGCAGTTTGAATGATACTGTGGCAATCCAATTTAGTCTCTTGTTTACAGCCAGATTGTTTCATTTCAGCCAACAATAATTCCTTTCTTATGGATTCCATAGCATGTACGATTTACATTTAATGTTATTTTATTTTATTTATTTTTCTTAAGATTTTTTATTTATTTATTCATGAGAGACAGAGAGAGAGAGAGAGAGAGAGAGAGAAGCAGAGAGAGAGAAGCAGGATTCATGCAGGGAGCCTGACGTGGGACTCAATCCCGGGTCTCCAGGATCAGGCCCCGGGCCGAAGGCAGCAACAAACTGCTGAGACACCCGAGCTGCTCTTAATGTTATTTTAAAAGCTATATCTTTTTATATTTAGATATTGACATTCAAGGTCACTCACAAAATTTTATGTGATTTTTTAAAGAGAATTTTCGTCTTCCTATAGCATAGATAAATGTATTATCTAAAAAGGGGGAGAGATCATACTTTTTTTTTATTAAAGATTTTATTTATTCATGAGAGATACAGAGAGAGACAGAGACATAGGCAGAGGAAGAAGCAGGCTCCCTATGGGGAACCTGATGTGGGATCAAATCCCAGGACCCTGGATCACAACCTGAGCCAAAGGCAGATGCTCAACCACTGAGCCACCCAGGTACCCCTGAGATTATACTTTCTTATAAGGTGAGAGAATTCTGAATAATCATGGGGCAGCTAGATGGAATTAATTTCAGTACTACTGGGGATGAATTAGATTTAGTTTAAACAAGAGCCAAAGAAACCATGTTCATCATCTAAGACCCAGCTCCTGTATTGATCTTTTCCTGAATATCTAAGCCAGCATTGACTACCCTTGAACATCTTTTAATCTCAACTAGATTTTAAGTGTCTAAGTAGCCAGAGACTCCACCTACCTTATTGCACTGGATAAAATGCTGTATATCTAGTCTTTCCTTAATATGTCTTTGGTTGAAAATGGTCTTCACTATGTCAAGCAATTCATTTTCCTCATTAAAAGTTCCAGGGAATGCTACTTTTTTTTCCTTTTTCCTTCACATTTGAATTTAGCCATAGTATTAAAGACAGTCATTTAAATAGCATAAGGAACATGAATGAAAGATAAAGGATCATAAAAGATCAGGAGCAACTTGATGGGATGAGAACTGAGTGATATGCTATATGTTGGCAAATAGAACTCCAATTTAAAAAAAAGTTTAAATAAATAAATAAATAACCAATCAGGAACATGTTGTCATTCTTTCAGGGAACCCCTCCAGCTGGATAATTTGATTTTCTGACTGTTGCTTAGGAGATTGCTCATCCTTAGAATAAGTGGACCCTGAGTGCCAGGGTGAATGGCCTGTGATATTTTCTATTTTTGAAGGTAAACCAAAATCCTAAAAGAGAATACGTTCTATACTGTTTGTTGGGCTTATCTACAGTGAAGGAAAGAATAGCCAGCAATAGAGGATATAATATTTAAGGTTGTTGATAGAGACAAATGAAGTAAAAAAAAAAAAACAACTACTTTTTTCCTTGGAAACAGATTTAATATTTTAAGTGACTCTTAGAAAAGATGACTGATTTCAGGTAAGCGTGCTTTCCTCTGGCATAAACCATTTGTAGTAATTTGTTAGAATGGGGAATGCTAGCATTTATTGAGTCCTGCAGCGTCTGATGCTTTATGTAAAATTCTTGTTTAATTTTCAGGAATTCATCATATGAGAGTAGGTATTCTTATCATTATTCGAATTTTGCAAAGAGACACCCAGAAGTTCAGTGAATTTCCTAGAAAGTAGAAGCTCCAAGGTTCACATGATCTTTCTGTTTTCTGAATAGGACATACCACAAACACTAGATTGCTTGGATGATATTGTCTTCTTCACTCAGAAGGATGAAAAATAAAAACAATATTGAAAGAAACAGAGAAATAGGCATTGCTAAACACCTAGGTAACTTAATTACTAGGCGAGACCTACATTTAGCTAAATGGGAGGATGATCACATGATCCTCATTTTTAGAAAAAGGTATAATTTTTTTAGATTTGAAGAGCTTATATATTCATATGAATTAAATTCTCTCTATAAATACTAATGTTTTAAGAGGTTGTGAATGAAAAATATGCATAAGTTATGACTCATAGCCTTGAGAAATGTAGTTTATACTAGACTGATATCTTAATATAATACAACTATTGAGTTACCATCCATTAAATATAAGCTTTTTGAGGGGTGAAGACCATGTTTTTTTGTTTGTTTGTTTGTTTGTTTGTTTTAATGTTTAAATTCAAGTAACCTTTATTGGATACTTGGAAACCTTTCTCATAACATAATAAAACACTAGCCTCCTAAACAGAGTAGTTTTGGAAGGCAATGTAGTCAAGGGAAAATGTAGACTTCGGAATCAGACCAGAGTTCAGATCTCATTTACTGCTTTTTAGCTGTGTGGCTGATGAGTCATTCTCTCTCAGCTTCACTTTTTTTCATCCCTCAAATAAAGATAGTAATGACATTGATATGGAGATTGCATATAATACTCTTAGTAGTATATAATACTCTTAGTAGCTGGAGAGCTACGAACCCCTGTCTCCACTGAATCTCCATCATCAATTTTCTGGACCAGCTTTCCCTGGTGATGTGCACCATGCAGCTCTTTGGGCCTCCCACCCCTCGCTGAGCCCGCGCGTAGGGCGGGGGGCAGGGGCTTAACCTGCTGTCCCTTCCTGGGGCAGCCATTCCCACAGCAGCAGCCCCCACGGCCCTGGGGTCCCTTTGTTTCGTTGGGCACCCCAGTGTTTGTGACTGCAGAAAATAAATGTGATGTTTGTTTAAAAAAAAAAAAGTACACTCTTAGTGTACTACTTATTAGTGCTTACCCTCTCTAATATATAATAGATAATAAAATGTTCTTCCCTTGGTTTCTCACTCAACATGGGATAGAAAGTGATAAGTATGGAATAAGGGCAAGCATCTGCCCAGGGTACTCTGATAGGACTTCCTTTTTTTTTTTTTTTTTTTTTTTAAAGATTTTATTTATTTATTCATAGAGACAGAGAGAGGGGCAGAGACACAGGCAGGGGGAGAAGCAGACATCATACAAAGAGCCCGACGTGGGACTCGATCCAGGGTCTCCAGGATCACGCCCTGGGCTGCAGGCGGCACTAAACCTCTGTGCCACTGGGGCTGCCCTGATAGGACTTCCTGAGGAAATAAATAGGTGCTTGAATTGAACCTTGAAAGATGACAGGATTTGGACATACAGAATTGGGACACATGAGTATTTCATGATCTATGAACTATTTATAGAAAGGCTATTGGTAACATAATGGAGGACCTTTTAAACTGGTTTGACTAAAGACACAGATCTGTCACTCAAGACTATGATTCTTAATTGAACCTTTGTAAAAGCTGAGAGCATGTTATTAAATATCAATGAAAATATTCCTCCTAGCTACTAAGAAATTAGAGGCTGGTTTCACTGCTGTCTGGTGATCTTAATATAGGGAAAGAGATTAGAAAATCTAAATGAATGGTCACTCGATATATGTGTTTGGATTTCCCTTTAAAATGCTGGATATCCGAAGACAGTTGGTGGGGAGTGTTGAGATGAGATCTGTTCAGAGTCCAGTTTTCTGTTGATTGCCAAAATGCTAACTTTTAGATCAGTGCCTCTCAAACTCTTTACGTTTGTCCCACATTTTGGCTACTTGAATTTTTGGTTGCACACTTAAAGGTTTAAGTTGAATCCATGGAAGTTATCATTGCAAAAATCACTTGGGCTGCCAAGTGATGATGGCCTGACTTCAGTATCACACTTGTTCTAGTGAATTCAGTCTTTCTTTGGTTTTACCTGTACTTCTTACCTGTAACACATTGTGCCTTTCTCAGTCTTATATGACCTACTTGGCTCAGGGTCTCATCTGATTGATGTCATAGTGATCATCTTTCTTCAGTTGCAGCAAATATACATTTACCCTTTGATCAAAATTTGAAGAACTGTTTCAGAAGAGTTCACGAGATACTAGACAATATAGATGTCCTAGATGCCTAACATACCTGAGGCAGTGTTCCATTCTTTTTCCAGTAGTCCATTCTTTTTCCAGTAGTGTCCTGGGACACAGCATAGTTTTGCATTTTTTTGTCCTTTTTAAACTTCATACTGATTCTGTAGATTGACTCCCCCTTTTAAGGCTTCTAATGTGTTATCTTCAGCCTCGCCTTCTCCCTGAACTCTAGGCTCTGATTCCCAAGCATACTAGATCATACAAACACAGTCATGTTTGAAGCATCTCCTTTGGGAGACTTTGAAGTCTCCCAATGCTGAGCTCCTAGTCCACCGCCTGGCCCAATCCAGCTCTTTCTACAGTCTTTTCTGTCCCAGGTAATGGCAGTTCTATTCTCTTAGTTGCACTGTTCAAAAACCTTGATGTACAGTCTTTGACGCTTTTCTTTTTCTCATACCTATGCTGTCAGCAAATCTTTTTAGCTCAGCCTTAAAAAGTATATCATTTCTGACTATCCCTACTGTCACAGTGCTGGGCCACACCATCACCATCTCTTATTTGGATTATTACAATAGCTTTCTAACTGCTTCTCTAGCTTCTGTCTCAGAAGATTTAATCAGTGTCCATAGAAGCAGGGGGAAGAACGTCACTGGGCCAATATTTTTCCCTTAAAGGACTTTAAAATTCCTTCAAGCCCCTGGACAAAATTTCTATTAATACCTCATAGTTTCATGCCCTAGATTTGGAGAGAAGTGATTTTTTTCCTCCTGTGTATTGTGACTGTAATGTGAGAGCTTCTCAGTATGGCCCCTGTGAGTATCTGATTGGAACAGCCTCTTGATAGACAGTTATCCTATGTATCTTAAATATATTACTAATCTTAAAATAATGAGAATATTATGAAGTGCACTCACTACCGAAAGTAAGTGAACATAATTTCATCTTCTTTTTAATGATTTAGAATGAACTTCAGAATTTGGAACTGCTGCAGGCTGATCATTAGGAACCTCAATTATCATTGCATAGTAAAGGAAGTGCTGGTTAGTAGAGATTTCCAGTTGTGTTAGTGTCAGAAAAAGCTGCTTTCTCTCTTCTAAAATTAAAACTAGTTTATTAAACCTTTCTCCTCTGAAATTTGAGGCAAAAAGTGATCTGCAGATACAATGGTAGTATTTTTTGTGGACTCACTAGCACTGATGGTTGACTGGTGGATTTTATAATTACTTCAAAAAGGAAAGGTCAGTAATTGAATTTTGCAGGTCTTTTATTTGACTTGAATATTCCTTAACTTTTTATTTTATATTTATTTCCCAACCCTATAGACCTGAGGCCCTTTCTGGTTTAGTGGCAAAGTAAAAGATACTAATGAGAATGTCTTTGGGACATAATTATGTAGATTTAAAGGAGTGATGTAGTTTTAATTATGCCCTTTAGCTAGTGTACTTGCATATTAAAGTCATTCATGTCTCAGTGTATTTCCCTCTGAAACTTTGCTTTTCTCAGGCCTTAAATTACTAATCAGCTCATGGGTATACCTGAAGGTTATGTAAGCTAAGTTGAAGACTGCCAAAGAATGTGTTTAAACTATTAATCCAAAATATACAGAAGTTTATAATTAGAAAAAAATGGCCCATGGGTTTATAGTGTTCTTCGCTGGATTCATTAAGAAGGAAATTCCCAGCATCATTCGTGTATATGTGTTCCCTCCCTCTCTCCTTTTGTCCCTCTCTCCCTCTTCCTTCCCCAAACAAAACACCCTTTGGGTGTAATGTGTTGAAACATGTAATATATTGTTTCCCTCAGGCTCTTTTAGTAAACTGAAGGGACTTGAAGTAAAATAATAATAATAGAGTTTTTTATTTAATTTTTTTTCACCTCTGCTTTTGTGGCTTGTTTACTTTCATTATAAGCTTTGAGATGTAGCAGGTTACTAAATCTACTAAAGGTAGCAACCGCGTTGAAGCTGTGAAATGATTTCACTCATTTATGGAACAAAAGTATGGGCTACTTAAACCCTACTTTGTGTCTCATTTTGTTTTTATTTGTGGAAGGCTAGCATAGGAAAATCCTTGGTAAATTCTAAAGAGGAAGGCTCAAAATCTTTTCAGGCCAGCTTTCCTCCCAAAGAAACAATAAAAATAATAGAATTTAGAACAGGAGTAAGTGACCTTTCTTTGAAGGGAGAGATAGTAAAAATTTTTGGCTTTGTAGACCTTATGGTTTCTGTAGCACTTATTCTGCTGCCATAGTGAGAAAGCAAACATAGGTAATACTTAACCAAATGGACGAGACTGTTATTTTTGACAAAAACAGACAGCTTTCTGAATTTGTCCTGTGGGCTGGATGTAGTTTACAGACTCCTAATTTAAAGCATGGGTTCCTTAACTTTTTTCTTTATTTACCAGACTAACATTCATCAAATACCTGATGTGTGTTTTGGCTACTTTTATATACTTTTGTTTTTTGGGGTTTTTTTTTCTTGTATATACTTTTGATCAATGATCTCCACCATAGCTTATGAGACAGATGGAGGAAATACTTAAAATGTTTACATTACAAAAAATTTCAAGCATATGCAAAAACAAATCCCCTCATATCTATCATCATATCAAACAATTAGTAGTGTTTTCCATATTTCATTTATTTATCCCTTTTTATTTGAATTTTATTTATTTTTATTTTTTTTCTTATTCTTTTGTATTTTAGCTGAAGTATTTTAAAGTAAATTTCAGACTGTGTCCTGTGATGCCTGCATACTTTATGTATCTCTAGAAAATAGCGCATTTTCTTACATAATTGTAATACCATTATCTTACTGCTTGACAGAATTAACAATTTTTTTGGTAATGTCTGTTACCCAGGCCAAGTTCACATTTCCCCAGTCGCCTAGAAATATATATGCTTTAACACTTGATTTGTTTGAACCAGAACCTACATCAAATCATATGTTACATTTGTCTGTTGTCTCATAAATCTCTTCTAGTAATCCTCTACTTAACCTCTTTTCTTTCTTTTCCTTTTTTGTTTGTTAGTTTTTTTCCCCAGTCTGTGTAGCTCTTGAAGCAGTTAGCCAGTTGTTGTATAGAATGTTTCACATTCTAGATTTCTTTGCTTCCTGTATGTAGTATCATTTGTTACCCATATTTCCCATTTTTCCTGTAAGTGAAGTTAGCCATAAAAACTTAAGCAGATTTAGGCAAGAATCCTTTTTTTTTGGCAAGAGTCTTTCATAAATGGTACTTTGTTTTTCATATTGCATCACATCAGGAGGCTTATCAGTAGCCTGAACCTCCCATTGTGAAGTTCCCCTTCAGCTTTTCATCTAATGTTTTTATCCACTGAATCATCTTTCCCAAATCAATTATCTTATTCTTATTTCTACACTTACTGGCTGAAATTCTTCTGAGTGAATGTTCCCTAATCATTTTGGGTATTTGGTTGCCCTGAAATAGTTGATAAGGAAAGCAATAATTTTGAATCTCATTTTGTAGATTGGGATTGATTCTCAAAAGATTAAGTAAATTGCCTGAAGTCATAAGCCTAATATCCTACGTAGCTCAGAATCAAACTGACATTTTTGTTACCAATTCTGGTTATCTCAGATGCAACACCAGTGGGAACCAGTGGACTGGTATCATAACCAGTTCTTCTTGGTTGAGAAGTTAAGGAAGAGATTCAGGATAATTCCCATTTCTTTTCTATCTTCTCCTACCCCCTCCTCTGAATAAAGAGAGTAGATAGTTTTATCTAATAAACTAACTACAGAGATAGTTTTCCAGAGCAATGGAATGCTTAGGAATCAAATTGCTTGGATTCATATTTCTGTTCTTACCACCTAGCAGCTATAAGCTGACTTTTGGCAAGTTATTTAACCTTTCCATGCTCTAGTTTCTTTGTCTATAAAATGAGGATCCTAATAGTATCTGTCTTAAAGGATTGTTGTAAGAATTAAATGAAGTTGATGCAAGAGCTTAGAACAGTGCCTTGCATGTAATAAGCATTCAATATCATTAGCTTTTCAGAAATAAAACTGTTCCATAGCTACACTTTTAATTCTACTAGCCATCCAAACCAAACATTCGAAGTAACAAAGTAATTGTTAGGAAAACAGCATTATGTTGTTTTCTTGATGCTAAAAGTGATGATAGGTCAGTATAGGTGATCTTAGGTGAAGACCTAAGAAATGGCATGAATCTAAAGAATGAAAGCTGTGGAATGCTACATTTCTGGAACAGTTGTACCTGCAGAGAAATACTGTTTTAAATTTTTAGTTACATACACTTGATTAGTTATTTAGTCAATTGGTGGACAGTGGTTGAAAAGATGCATGTAATCTGAATGTTCTGCATTTTAGATTTTTTATGTTTGAATTTCTTAATGTAAAGAATACCTCTTTTTTGGAATCTTGGAGCTTTTTGCTGAGTATAGTAGGAAAAGCCATCAAATGTATTGTCATATTTTCTACAGGACATAAAATACTTTATTGTGTAGTATGTAGGAAAAAGTGCCTATTTCCCCCTTTTCTATTACCTACTTGGTAGCACAATAGATGGTATCACCATATTTGTGTTCATAATCATTCCTTTGTCATATTTGCAGGACTTTTAAAGACCAATTTTAAAGGATCTTTTCAGCAGAGTATTTTCATCATTTCTTTAAAGCAATGGAAAAAATAATTCTTATTTTCTAGATGTGGAACCTGCTAATAACTTTATCATTTTGCATTATTTTCTTATGGTTGGCATTTTAAGACTACATGAAAGTGTATATATATGCATTTGGTTTGATCATAGATTATTCCTGTTTGTTCATAGGCATTTTTTCCAATTTATTGTACAGTGTTATGAAAGGTTTTTCACTATTTATTGCCTTAGTTGTCAAGTATCTTTTGAGCCATATTCAGAAGGACAGTTTGTTATAGATATATGTCATACCTTATTTAAGGTTTTTCTGAGTATTTGCAAATGCTTTGTATTTGGCCATGTGAATCAGAAAGAATTAGAATGGGTGTGCAGTTGGTCCCATTTTTAGATATATACATACACAGGCCTATGTGTCTGTGACAAATAATGTGATTTGTTATGATGTGACCCAAATGGAGCAAGTAACTTGGTTTTTTAACTGCAAGGATTTAATTGTTTTTATCAGCCTTCTCCCCTATTATTTGTGTGAGATTGCATCACCTAGCCAGAGGTAGATGTAGAACTATAGGTGTGTAAGCCTGTATTAATGTTTTATGAAAGAAAACACATTTATTCACTAATCAGCTTTTCAGTATTGTTTACTGCATATTCTAGAATCTGTATTTGCAAATGAAACACTGTTGTAGAAAGTTCTGATTAAGAATAAAATTAGGAGCAGTAACTGTAGCTTTTTAATTAATTATAATTAAATTTAATTAATTATAGTTTTGATTTTCAAGTAAAGAAAAATGTGTGTATTCTTACAAAGACATTAAAGAAACAATAGAAATGGTAAACAACTATGTGATTAAATGTGAAGATCAGGGAGCTCTCAAAGTCAAAGAGAGCATGCCTGTCCGGGTACTTCGGTGCAAATACATGTCTTTTCAATCTCTGGCAAACCTCCAGTATTGGAAAGAACACTGGTTCTGAAGGGCAATGGTTATAGGCAAGGCCCTTGCCTGTGTCTTAGAAGCTCTTGAAAAGCTCATTTTTGGGTTTCTGTTTTCTTCTCCAAAAGGGAAGGAAATTATACCTGCTTTTTTGTGAGGATCAAAGGCTAAGTAGGTTTCCTGGGAGTGAAAATTCTTTCTGAAGTACATATAACTAGTGCATCAAAGTTGGGATAAGGCATATTGGTTACGAGAGAGAGCACAGTGATGATTGCTTGGATCTATTAATATTTGACTAGATTCGAATTATGATCTTGGTCAAGGGGATCTTGGAGGGGAACGTCATACCTACCTTCCCCAAGGTATAATATCTGTGCCGTCATCTCTATGTGGAAGTGATAATCACTATTTTTGCATTAGTTCTTATAATTAGCAGCAATGTCTGTCAAGTGCCCAGCACACTACCAGGCATATGTAGGTGCTCTGTGGCTGCTGTTGTCATTTGCTTTTAAAAAATTGACAGTTAATGAATACTCGTTTCATGCATATTAACATGTAAGAAAGTTATAGTCCTTTAGGTAGAAGGAGGATGTTGTGATTGTTAACACCATGTAGCATTCGCAGAGAGTGTCAATTTCTAATAATTTTCTTTTTTAAGGTAATAGGATTAATTAAAATCAGTGTTGCAAAATTAAATTAAAAATACTGATTTTTCTTGAAACCAAAACATTGATAATTAAGTAAATTTCTAAGTTTAGATTTATACTTAAGATCTTTCCTTTCTCTCTGAATTCTCTCATCTGTTTTCGTTACTCAGACTTTAAAAATATAGAAATTAAACATGAAGTTGAAAAGTAAAAGTATAATTAAATGAGAAATTTATATATTGAAGTTCAAATTCTGCTTATGAATTCTAAGGTGAATTCATAAGCCTCCAACCTTCATTTCAGTTCTCAGTCTTTGGTTAACTCTATTAATTATTCTTGCCCATTATTTCCTTGTGGATTGTGGAAATGAATTGTGTGTGCATAGGAAACTGTCTTTAGTTCGTTAACTCACCATGGCAGCCTCTGAGCCATGGTGACATCTTTAAGAAAGGTGATAGAAAACACTTGTTTGAGAATGTGTTAGGAATCGAAGTTAACATACGTGAAAGAGCTGTGTATAAGACTTTTTAAAAAAATTCTGTTTCGGGCAGCCCTGATGGCCCAGCAGTTTGGCACCGCCTTCAGCCCGGGGGTGTGATCCTGGAGACCCAGGATCGAGTCCCATGTCGGGCTTCCTGCGTGGAGCCTGCTTCTCCCTCTGCCTGTGTCTCTGCCTCTCTCTCTCTCTCCCTCTGTCTGTCATGAATAAATAAATAAAACCTTAAAAAATAAAATAAAATAAAATAAATTTAAAAAAGTAAAAAAATTCTGTTTTATATAGGTTTATATAGTACAAGCCAGATACCTTTGTTTCAGCTTTTTGGTTTGATCCTTTGTGTTGGAGGGTGGAAAATGATTTCTTACCATTTCTTTTGTGATCATCTAATTAACAAATGTCTTTAATTTCCTTATAGAATTGATGAACTTGATCATGTTTTCCTACTCAGTATCCGTAATCTTGGCCATCACAGTTCTCTATGTTTTGAGGCTTTCTTTTGGTTCCTATAAACAGCATTGTTATTCCAACATTAAGATAATTTTTCTGATTGTTAAGTACTTGGGTAAGTACTTAAGTATCCAAATAAGTGTTAAGTACCCAAGTACTTATCAATGAAAGAGTTGATTCCTTTCTAGCAGTTTTAGTGAAAAGGTCTTAACTAGCTTCCTAGCATGCCCTAGATGAATGGTAAAGCTTCTTCTCAGCCTTCTGCCTATGAAAAACTGCAGTTCATTTAGGGGAAAAATAAACTGTGCACTCTATATATTGTCTATAATTGAGTTAATTGCATGATTGGAATGAAAGCACTGAGATTTTTGTTTGTAAATATCTTGTTCAATGTGGTAGAAGCTAGAGTATACCACTAAGACTGTAGGTTCATAGTCTGTAATTCATGGTAGCCACTTATGTTCTCAGAATGTCAAATTTCATGACAGTTTTTGAAGACTGTTGTACAAATGTTGTGTTTTCATTAGCAAAAATGATTCAACTTTTTACTCACATAAAGTAGATGTAATCTTATAACTAAATATAACTTCTGGTATAGTTATTTGTGTTATATACAATGTACATTTTAAATTGAATAATACATTGTAGAAAAAAAGTGACTATGATGTCTACTTTTTAATGTGGGAAAATAGGAATAACTATACTTTGAAATTTATATTTCATATTTATAACACACTAATTTGATTTTAAAAATCCATTTTCACAGTAGGTACTACTTTAGAGTTACCTAGACTTAAAATCAGATCTAAGTTCCACCAGTGACAAGATGTACAGCCTTCATTAAGAAAGTGACTTTATTTCTCTGAGACTCCATTCCCTTCTCTATAAAACGACACTGAAGCCATTTTATACTGACATTAAGACTTAAGCAAAATAAAAAATATAAAGCTATAATAATGTATGTAAAGCAGTACCTAGAACATAGTAAAAGTACTCAATGAAAATAACTGTTACTGAGGTTAGAAAATAACTTTTCTTTGCCATAAGGCAAACCTCAAATTTTGGGATATAAATTCAAGATATTGTTTGAAGTTCAGAATCACTGTTTCATGAGTTGTAAGAAGATACAATTCATATCAGTCATCAGCTTTTAGCAAAAGATATCAGGAAAGTGTATGAGTTTCTTATCTTCAGGTTATAAAACTGAGGAGCATTTTTAAAATTGATGTTACTGTCAAACTGGCATCATTCTTATAATTTTTTTGACCCCAACATATTCACATTGGCAGTTTACACATAGAAGTTTATTGGAAAAGAAAATCTATTTGATTTACATAATTATAAAATAATAAAGAATGCCTGTGTGCCTCTAGTTGTTTTGTATTAAGATATCAAAAACCCAATAAAAAATGCATGAAAAGTATTTTCTCTCTTTTTTTTTACCTTTCAGTCATTCATTCCTCTTTAGAATACCTGTCATTTCCGTCAAAAGATTTTGCTTAAACTTAGTTATTATATTATTACTCTGACTTTTAAGATGGCAAAACCAGAAATGACATATCTTCTTTAAATTATTTTTAAAGCAAAAAAGTTCCTACATATAAATAAGTCTACGAATAAAAATTATGGGTTATTTTTCCTCTGTGATCTCCCTACCCTATTATTAGACAGAACAAATAGCAATGAATACATTCTCAAGAAAGAAACACAATGAAAACCAGGCTTAGAAAACCAAGCATTGTTTTTTAAGATTCCAGCAAATTCATCACTATTAAGCTGGGTTCATAGTTTCTAAAGACTTTAAATGTACAATCCCATCTCCTTAGGGGATGGGTGAAATGGGCAATGTACATGAATGAACTCTTTGAGTCACCAGAATGGAGCCATCTTGATTTATGTGTAATCTGTACAAGGAACCTGCATCCAGCCCAGTCCTCCCTGTTACTCTTATATGTGTTAAATTTAACATCTTGTTTTTGTTGAAATATTTCTTTACATTGATGATCATTTATGGATATTCTGCATCTCTAACCAGTCTTTAAAACCTAGATTTTCTTTAAACTATTTTTATTTTTAGACTTCTTTTTCCAGTGTCCAGTATATACTTAAAGTCTATTTCTTTAAGGAGAAAATTTTTAATTAATGGACCAGATGCTGTCAGTGTAGTATAGCAAAAAGAGAAGAAAAGGCAGATTAAAGCTCCTTTTTATTTTGCTTTGTTAAATCCCCAGTTGAATGGAATAGTGTTGAGCAGCAGCCAGAATCATGGAATTTGAGATTACTTGTTTCAATATTGAATGAAGGCTCATCTGAGAGTGATGGGTTTTAGTGCATTTTTTCCCCTTAGTGGAATTAAGGTGACTTTCCTTTTGCACATTGTGTCACCTCAATTTAGGAGCTAAACAGCTTATGCTTGTTGGTCGGGTAGCTTAATTTTGCAGGTTTATGGGACATGATGTTTTCATAACAGAAAGGAAGAGTAGATAATAATCCTTTGAACCTTTAAGGAATTGAGATTTAACAGTTCATTATACATTTATATGCAATTTTATGTGCGTATCTATAGAATTTAATTCATAATTGTTGAAGATCCGGGCAGCCCCGGTGGCACAGCGGTTTAGCGCCGCCTGCAGCCCAGGGAGTGATCCTGGCGACCCTAGATCAAGTCCCACGTTGGGCTCTCTGCATGGAGCCTGCTTCTCCCTCTGCCTGTGTCTCTGCCTCTCTCTCTCTCTCTGTGTCTCTATGAATAAATAAATAAAATCTTAAAAAAAAAATTGTTGAAGATTCACTATCAAGGATAGTGGGCATAAGGCAGAGAGGTTTAAGGAAATAGATGTCCCTGCTGTGACAATTCACTATCTGGATTGGATTTAATACAGCTAAGGAAGAGAAATCTAAACACATGATGGGGTACTTTCATTCATTGCTTAACACAAGTCAGAGCAGCACGTTTTGTGAAAATTGTTTAGTATTCTAAAATAAAGCACGTTCTTTAGCATTTATATAAATCATTTAATGTAGCTCTTTGGTGAAAGGGTTCTCATTATCTGCCACTATTTAAGTTTCCAAGCTGATATTGTGCTTTTCTTTCTTTAAAAACAAATTAGGTATATCAACTTGATTTGGGGATTATTAGTATTCAACAAATTACTCTTTAAAGCGCACATCAAAATATTATTATTCCTGTAATTTTATGTGTGTTATGTTTCTCATTACTGTTCTGCTCATTCATATGCTATATAGGACACCAGAGGCAGCTTTTGAATTTTAAAGAAATTAATCTGCATATTAAGTGGCTAGTAGGCTTGTGATCCTAGCAGTTGTCATATCAGAGCACCAAGCTTGGATTTTCACAGCTATCTCAGTTTTATTTTTGTTATTACCTTGTCATTTAAGTCATTAAGTTTGAATTAATGTATACTAAGACTTCTTATTTCAGAAATAGCTTTTTGTAAAACAGAATGGACAATGATAATTTCTAGTAAATGCATAATTTATGACATGATAAACTGAAAAAGAGCTACTCAAGAAATTTTTTGTAGCAGTATGGTAAGTTCTGAAGCATTCATATGCCTTTTAAGATTATATATATATGGGTATGTGTATGTATGTGTGTCTGTGTTTCAGAAGGAGAGATATTTTACCTGATAATTTGGGTAACTTTCCAGGTATATTTTAAATAATTGGATTTTTTTTCAAAAGTTTAAAAATGTGACATAACTTAGAAAAAAGTTAAGGGGAGGAAAATCCCTTAATGTAATTAAATACCATAGGAGCATACCTACACATTCGTATGTATATTTCGTATAGTTGGTGATAGAGACAGGTTGTAATCACTTGAGCAGAAAAGCAAACTTGAGGACTTTGAGTTTATTTCTCCACCTTTCTACCATGGCATTAGAGAAATAATCCTCCTGTTGCTCAGTTATTTTAGCTATAAAATGGTGATTGTGGTACTGTAAAGGATATTGCAGATGTATTCAGTCAATTGCTTATATAATTTACAAGTGGCTACCTTTAATTTTCTAATAATTACTTACAGGAAATATTAGGAAAAGGTAATTACTGGCATCATCACCACTACCAATAAATATTATTCAGTGCTTATAATGCACTAGGCAGGAAGCAGGAGCCCAAGACCCTAGGTAACTCAAAAGGAGCAAAGACCAACCTTGGTTTCCTGCAATTACTGTAATCTTTTTCTAAAAGACAGTAATTTTTCTAGCTCATGCCTAGAGGAGAGACTGTGAAATTAAGAATTATAGTGTATCATTCATTCAGTGCGTATTAGGTGGAACCATATGAAATTACCGTTTGTGTAGAGCAGAAATACAGAATGTCATGGCAATTCCATTTGGTCCCATTTAATATTTACAGAGCCACTGGCATGGATTAGGCATTGTTGTAGGAGCTAAGGCATAGCAGTTAACAAAATGTAATCCATGTCCTCATGGGGTTTGCATTCTTATAGGTTCTCCAGCCAGACCTCTCTTCAATCTAGTATATCCACTGCCTACTCTACATCTCTGCTTGGATGTCAAATAGGCATCCACACATATTCAAAACCAGGTTACTGGTGAATAAACAGTGCACCTTGATTTTACTTGCTTTATACACAGAAATCACTGCTAGTAGGATCATGAATATATGACTTAGCCCAAGATCTCTCTTTTTCTCTATCAAGATAATAGAACCAATAAATAAGGCAGTAATTTCTGTAGCACTAAATGGTGATTTTTATCTGTTGAATTTTAAAATGTACTCAGACATGAAAATGGAGCCTGGTAGACTGCTAAACACAACTATGATGTATTTGCTCTTTCTAATACATTGAGACAGCTATTCTGTATCCTTCACTACACATGGTAAATAGCTGAGACGTGTTATGACTCAGTGAATGTCGTCTGGATAGGGAATCTATGGAGCTAGATTGGAATTCCAGATTTGTTATTAAGGAGATACCCATCAGGAAATAGAAGTTAACTTTTTACATACTTCAGTGATGTGAAAATAAATGAGGTAATCACCAAGTGGTTTGAAAATTCACTCTTGAGGAATGGAGAGTTGTTATTAAAATACAGATAATAATAGTTTTCGTATTCATAGTTTAATGTAATCTGTGTGGTTTTTGTTTTTCTTGATTAAGATACTACAAAATTTTGTTTTGAACAAAAACCAAAAAACTTGGTTTTGAAATATGTCAAAACTATGCAATTTAGTCTTTGCCCAACAGGCTGATTGAGCCTCAGCAGGGGAGCCAACTATTCTTTTTCCCGTGTTCATTATAATATAGCATTGATATATTAATTTTTAAATTAAATTCCTATGAATGAATATATAAGAGATTTGTTAGACTATTTAAAGCATCTTTTAGTATTTAAAAATATATGCCTTAAATTTTAAGTTGATGAAATTTTTTTAAAAGGACATTTTCCTGGTTTGTCTTGTCATCCTGTTTTGTTAGCATGTCCCTAATGTATAGTTCATTCAAAATACTAGCGTGGCAAAATAAATTCAGTTTCTTAATGAGATATCACATCACATCAAAGTTAAGAAGCAAACAGATAACCTGAAGCTATACAAGAAGTTTACATAGCCTTCTCTTGGTAGAGCATCTTCCTGCATTGCTAAGAACACAGTCCATCAATAATTCAACTTAGTTACATTAGGTTATAAGAAAGCAGCCACTTTGCTTTGAAATTTTAATTCTAATTCTTTATCATAATTCACAAGGTGAAGTAACTTATCCTTACTGTGATGCCTGTGAGTAACGTATCAATAAAAGGGGAAAGGGGAAAATATTTCTCCTCTGTCATGAATATTTGATTATTTCTCAGATAGTTCCCTGGAATTTGATATGCTGCTCCTTTGTATTAAATAATATTTATATGTTGGTTATGTGTAGGTAAGTAGTATAATGTTGCAAGGGAAAAAAAACCACTAAGATAAATTCGCTTAAGTTTTCTATACTAAACTTTGGAAATTCTTTTTTTTTTTTTTTTAAGATTTTATTAATTTTATTTAAGAGAGAGAAAGAACACAAGTGTGGAAGAGAGGCAGAGGGAGGAGAAGCAGACTCCCCACCAAACAGGGAGCCCAGTGTGGGGCTCCATCCCAGGATCCTGGGATCATGAACTGAGCAGAAGGTAGATGCTCAACCGACTGAGCCACCCAGGTGCCCCTGGAAATTCTTTAATTTTTTTTTTAAGATTTTCTTTTTAAGTAACCTCTATATCCAGTGTGGGATTTGAACCTATAACCTCGACATGGATAGTCACATGCTCTACCAAAGGAACCAGTCAAGAGCCCCTATACTAGAAATCTTTGCATTCTATGAGGAAAAAAAAAAAACAAAAACAAAAAACTATGCATGTTGACATTGAATGACCCTTGTAACAAATCGACCTTTCTTATACTTCATATTGGGAAGCATAACAGTGTGCTACTATTTGTAGAGTTTGGCATGACTTGCTAGATGTTACAGTAAATTAAAATAACTTAAATAAATAGTAATTTGCCTATTATTATGATAGACAGCCTTTGTCTAATACCTCATATTTTAAGCAAATTGAAAATTACCACTAAGTTCTGAAAATAGCTTTTGCTATCGTAACATTGTAGAAAGAACATGGACTTTGAGCAAGTCATAAAAATGTTGCAGTTCTGACCCCCTTCACTGTGTACATTTGAACATTTCACTTAAACATTTCAAGTCTTAATTTTCCAGATGGTAAAATAGGGATAACCATACTAATTTTGTAGGGTCATTAGGACATTCAAATGAGATCATTTGTTATGCCTAATCCATTGCCTGGTATATAAACTATTTTATTTTATTTTTTTAAGATTGTATTTATTTATTCATGAGAGACACACAGAGAGGCAGAGACGTAGGCAGAGGGAGAGACAGGTTCTCCATAGGGAGCCTGATGCAGGACTAGATCCTTAGACTCTGAGGTCACAACCTGAGCCAAAGGCAGATGCTCAACCACTGAGCCACCCAGGTGCCCCTAAACATTTTATTTAAAAAAAAATTTAGACTTACAGAAAATCGTACCCACAGTTTCATATGCACTTCATCCAATATTCATATCTTAATCAACTATTATACAGTTACCAAATCAATAATCAATCAATTTAATTTATTGTTAATCAATAAATTAACACTGGTACAGTATTAACTAGTCTTTATTCAGATTTCACCAGTTTTCTCACTCTTGTCCTTTTATTGTTCCGAGATTCAATCCAGGATTACATGTCGCATTTAGTTGTTGTGTCTCCTTAATTTCTTCCAGTCTGTGACATTTTCTGTCTTTGTCTTTCATGACCTGGATGTTTTTTAAGGATACTGGTCAGTTTTTTCATAGACTGTCTCTCACTTTAGGTTCATTTATTGTTTTCTCAGGATTAGATTGAGGTTATCCATTTTTGGCAAGGATACCATAGGAGATATCTGAGGCATATGATGTCAACATAACTTACTATGGTAACATTAGCCTTGATCACATGATTCAGGTGGTATCCGCTGGGTTTCTCTACTATAGAGTTAACTATTTTCTCCTCAAAATGCCTCAGGGGAGATACTTTTAGGCTATATAAATATCCTCTTTCCCCACTGATTTTAGCATCCTGCAGTGAATCTTGCCTGCAACTAATATTAATATGGTGTTCTAATGGTTATTTTTTCTTTCCCTATCCCATACTTATTTTTATTTTAATATTTATTTTTTTATTCATGAGAAACACACAGAGAGAGGCAGAGACAGGCAGAGGGAGAAGCAGGCCCCCTGAGGGGAGCCTGATGCGGGACTTGATCCTAGGGCCCCAGGATCAGGACCTGAGCCAAAAGCAGATACTCAACCACTGAGCCACCAGGTGCCTCCCCTTCTATACTTGTTAATTGTAATTCTTCTGTAAAGAAGAGCTGTCCCTTCTCTCCCATTAATTTTTTCAGTTATTTGTGTACTCATGAATGTCTTGTGAATTATATGTTTCATGGGTTTTAATTCCATGCTATTATTGTGGGGGGTTTTGTTTTGTTTTTGTTTTTGTTTTGCTCAGATTTTTCCAGTACGCCACTGGGAGTGGTTGGTTCCCTTTTGACATGTCCCATTCTCCTTTTAAGCTCTTCTCTGGTACATAAAATCCTCCAGGCTCATGTTGTAATTTCCCTGCCCTAATCTTAGAACCAACCAGCTCTCCAAAAAGCCTTTGTAAATCCCTTAAAAAATAAATTTGCCATTCAACACTTATATATTTTTCTAATTCTTGATATATTTCGTGTATTTCACTTTGCTTTCCTTTAGGTGCATCTTTAGAGAATTTAGTCTACCAAGTGGGAACTATTGGTTCCTAATTTTTTTTTTTTTGGTTCCTAATTTTTAGAAGCGAGATGAAACACTTGCCTATGACAAGAGGCAAGAGATCTTCTCTTTGTCCCTGAAATTATAGAGGAATAATCTGGTTTGTCACTGTACATTAAAATTTTATCTCATGCCATTTGTCATTTCACAGCATGAGATATTCTTCTATCAGTTATTGCTAGCTTTTAAAATCTAATGTAATTTTTTTCTTTTGGTCATCTGTTATATAGCCAAACTTAGATGACTAGAAGATGATATGTAATCTAATAAGTGACATATCTCACTATATTGTTGTGAATTTGAAAAAATCATCTAATCCTTTTAGCAGTTCATTTTTAGAGTTATCTTGGAGCTGATTTTGTAATTATGATGTAAGTAGAAGTGTACTAAAGTTTTTGTCTGTTTTCTGGAGAGTCTGACTCATTTTTGACATTGATAGAAAAATGTATATTTTTAATAAGCTATGAGTAACCACTAGAGGGTGGTCACGGGCAACAAATTACCCATTTGCTATTTATTCAAAATATTCTGACACTGAAAGATTGACAATAAAGATAGCGAGGGAAATACCAGGAAGCAGACTAAAAAAAAAAATGAGTGACAATATTAAACAGAATGCAGTATAAGGGGAAAAGTATTAAATAGGACAAATACATGTTGATCAAAGGCACACACCACCAAGAATATATGACAATTCTGAACCTTTATCCAGAAACGTATTGAAATATATCAATATATATAAATATTTAAATGTTTATATAAAAATATATATTTCTAAAGATTTGTAGGATTTGGGAAATATATTTTAGCGATTATTTTGGTAGCTCTTCAAAACCATAGACTTGTTACATATAATATATATGCTAGGGTATGATCAGAATCTTAAAATGTTTTCTAATGATTATGCTAGATCTTTAAAATTCTATCACAGTAGAAATTTAGTTCCAGGAAATACTTGTTTTGGATTAAAGTTGCCAGATAAGGAAATCTAGAAAAGCAAACTATTAAAGAAATTGACAAAAAGTCTGAGAAAATGAGTAAATAAGTTGAAACTAATCTGGTAGAAGTAAATAAATTTAATTTTTACTTCAAAATGTTTGTAAAAATCAATTCCTGTATCTGAAGAAGAGGGAGCCTTTCCCTTGGAGATTAGAAGTTCTCAAAAGCTAACTTCTGTATAGTCTTTGATTGTAGGCTTAGATGATGTTTTCAGCTTGTTTCTCTTGTTTTCAGTGAGTGAAAAGAACAATTTATTCAAGCTGAGCCAACTCATCTTGGACTAGAGCATTCTACATCAGTCAGCCTGTTCCTGTGGTTTTCTGGTGATATAATTTGTTTTATGTTGGCTCTTCCCCTACCAGTGAGATAGAGACTAAATTGATCACTTCTTAAGGGTTACTAAGTTTAGTTTTTTAGGCTTTAAGAATGTGATTCAGTAAATGCTTTTACTTTAGTGAATGAAGGATTGCCTATGGTTTCCATCTTCAGATTTTGGAGAATTATTATTTAGAATCTTAATAAATTTTCATTCACGGTTCGTGGCATTCATATCAGTGAATAAAGTAGACTTTTCTAAAACAAGCATTCCAGGTGAAATGCTGACAATTCCATCATTAATCTATCCTTTCATTAAGATCAGCATACTTGACTGAACAGATAGCCAGTTAAAATGTAATATTACCTCTTGGATTTTGACTCACCAAGTAGCTGCCCCAGACCATGTCCTCCAGATGGAATTTTTGAGGCCTCTATTGAAATAACATGTTAAACAGTTACAATGTGTAGTGATAATTTGCTAAATCTCCCTTGTTGCTGAAAGTGAACATTGTAATAAATGTAAGATGAGCTATCGTCCTCTTGTGGGGACTGCCAGAACATACAGTAAAAGGAGACTCTTAACAGTTAAGACTAGTAAACATTTAGAGAGCAACTGCATTTTGCTGGGCTTTGTACTAGGCCTGAGGTTTACTGAAGTAAATGAGAGGTGCCTGAAACAGCAGTGCAGGGAATAAGGGTCTTTGCCTAACTCTCCTGAAACTTAGACCTTCATTCGCATGCTTTGCTGTGTAGAATAATGGCCGCACTACTAGATGATGTATAAAGCTTGTTCTGACTACTCTTAAATTTTGATTCTGATAAGCTAAATTTGCCAAGGCTCCAGATGAAGTTAAATAAGTTTCCAGTTAAATAAGCAGTGGTGGGCAGCCCCGGTGGCTCGGCCGTTTAGCACCGCCTTCGGCCCAGGGCGTGATCCTGGAGACCCGGGATTGAGTCCCACATCGGGCTCCTTGCATGGAGCCTGCTTCTCCCTCTGCCTGTGTCCCTGCCTCTCTCTCAATCTCTTTGTCTCTGAATAAATAAATAAAATCTTTAAAAAAAAAAAAAAAAGGCAGTGGTATGTTCTGCATGCTTTTATGTCCATTTTCATGCTTTCTTTTTTCTCTGATCTTTGTAGTCCAGTTCATTGTCATGTCCCCAGCTAGATTGTAGGAGGAATATAAAGTGTGCCTGGTAATTTGAAAGCATGTGGAAACAGTAGTGTTTCTTCATTCTAGTAATATTTAACTTCATATTTGCCACTTTTTCCTGATTCTAAAATCATGGTAGATTAGAAACCAGGTAAATCACTCGAGTGGCTTGGTAAAGTTATTTCTTTTAAGAGTAGGTACTTTTCTTTGGTTTTCACTAGAATCAGAAGCATTCTGTTTAACTCTGATTCTATGTGACTTTCAGATGGCCCTGAAACAGCTGAATGAGAACAGCAAAGCAGCCTACAGCCTATGTTTGCATAAATGACGGTTACTTTTATTTATTTACTTACTCATTTTCTCTCTTTATAATTTTGTAATATTTTCTAGAAGGTAGAAAACTAGGATTTTAATTCCAGCTTATCTACTAAGTAATTGAATTACCTATTCACTCAACCTCTTGAAACCTTAGTTGGCTCATGTATACCTAACTTCTACACCTTACAGGTAGTAAAAGGTCTAAGAAGTATCATTTTGTCACTGATAAAGATGTATAGAAATCTAAACTATTATTATTGAGATATCACTAAATATTACTTTCTTTTTTATTGCTAATATCAGTAACGCATTTGTACCAAATTGCCCATTAGGAATTTAGAAATGATGTTCTTTCCTTAATATCTGTGAACAGATACAATTAGAATGATGTAGAGCACACAGTCTCAGGTCACAGGTGACTCTCACATCTTGTTTTCTGAGTCGTTTGGGCATGGTGCTTGAATATGAAAAGACAAACAAACCCACTAGCCCACACCCCACCTGCATTTCTGAACAAATAGCTTTCCATTTTCCTCTGATGATGATGGCAGGTTTTTTTATTCAAAGATGATCTTTTGATGTATACTGGCTTTACTGAAAGTTATCTGCTTAATCAGTTACCAGATGGTATAGGATCATTCAATACTTTTTCTGTGGATTTTGGCATTTCACTATTTTTTTTTTTTAAAGAGTTCAGTCAAAATTTTTAAGATTTTTAGCTTGATCCTGCCTCAGGGGAAATTTCAAGGAAAGAAAATCAGCATACCTTGGGGTCTAGACTAAAAACGTTCTCCATAAATTCAGGAAAGGGGATTAGGGTGTGAAGTTGGGAAGACTTTACCACTTTTTCCAATGTAACTGTAGACTGGCATAAGACAGATTTCCAAGAGAAGAACAAGTTTATTAACTACACACTGCTCATACACATGGGAACACCCAGAAATGAGTAGCTCCAAGGGGCAGTTTCAACTTGTATACTTGTATACTTTCTTAGGCTAAACAGAAGAAAGGAGTGTAGGGCTTCCTGACCTGTGAAGAGAGCAAGTTCTAGAAAGTTGATCGGAACAAGTATGGCAAATAAGGGTTCGGTATATTGTAAGCTTTGTTTTGCAGTTGTAAGTCAGTGCCTTCTCCAATGGAAAGAGTTATTTTCTTCCTGGGAGACATGTTTACATATGAATATTTACTTTATGAAAGGAAAACTTAGTGAGCGCTTTTTAGAGCTTCTCTTGCATCTGCTGGTCCTCAGTGACCTTTTGTTCAAAATAACCTATACACCAAGGAGGCACAATTCAGGGTGCCATATTCTGGCATCCTTCAACATATATAATGTGTGTTCAGACTTTTTCAAGTGAACTCACAGGAATATTCAGAGATATGCTTGAATATAAAATGGAACTTACTTTTAACATTTCACTTTTCAAACATAGTAGAACAGGTTTATACAAATTTTATACAAATAATTGTAGCTAATAAACAGCGTTTTATAGTTTACAGATTGCTTTTGCATGGAGTGAAGTACAGGTCTCATTGTAACAATATTAAAAATGAAAAAAAAACAGACTGAGGTAATTTATAATTGCCTAACATTAATCAGCTAGTAGGTGGCAGAGTTAGAACAATACCTGGGTTATCTCTCTAACACCTTGCTGCCTCTTAAGCTTGTGAAAAGTTCTCACCAATGAGAAATGAATGAACTCTTATAGGGCAGAAGAAGAAATATTTAGTACACCATCGGAGGTAATATACTGAATTATAGTAATAGCAGCAATGCCTTCCAGCTGTGGTACAGACTTGAAATTGCTTAACTGATTTTTTTAAGGTCCTATAAAGAGTTAGAGGGAGTAACTAGATTCCCAGTTTTCTGATGAGGAAGCTAGAGGCAAGCATGTAAGTAATTTAAGTAGTATTAAATAACACAATGGATTTGACCCACTTAAGATAGTTTCTTCTTCTTCTTCTTCTTCTTCTTCTTCTTCTTCTTCTTCTTCTTCTTCTTCTTCTTCTTCTTCTTCTTCTTTCTTCTTCTTCTTCTTCTTCTTCTTCTTCTTCTTTTTTTAAGATTTATTTATTTATTATTTTAAAGTTGGGCAGGGGGAGAGTGTGCATGCCAGCCCAGTCCTATGCGCAAGACCAGGGGAGGGGCAGAAGGACTCCCTTCTGAGTGCAGAGCCTGACATGGGGCTCCATCTTACCACCCTGAGATCATGGCCTGAAAATCAAAAGAGTTGGACATTCAACCGACTGAGCAACTCAGGTGCCCCTAAGATAGCTTTTTCTAGTTAATAACAAAACTGACTACCTTGGTAATGATAACTCTAAAGTATTGAATGCTTACTCTTTTTTTTTTTTTTTTAATTTATTTTTTTATTGGTGTTCAATTTACTAACATACAGAATAACACCCAGTGCCCGTCACCCATTCACTCCCACCCCCCGCCCTCCTCCCCTTCTACCACCCCTAGTTCGTTTCCCAGAGTTAGCAGTCTTTATGTTCTGTCTCCCTTTCTGATATTTCCCACACATTTCTTCTCCCTTCCCTTATTTTCCCTTTCACTATTATTTATATTCCCCAAATGAATGAGAACATATAATGTTTGTCCTTCTCTGACTGACTTACTTCACTCAGCATAATACCCTCCAGTTCCATCCACGTTGAAGCAAATGGTGGGTATTTGTCATTTCTAATAGCTGAGTAATATTCCATTGTATACATAAACCACATCTTCTTTATCCATTCATCTTTCGTTGGACACCGAGGCTCCTTCCACAGTTTGGCTATCGTGGCCATTGCTGCTAGAAACATCGGGGTGCAGGTGTCCCGGCGTTTCATTGGAATGCTTACTCTTTATTAGATACTATACCAAGTACTTTATGAAAATGAGCTAATTAATCTCCACACCAACCCTTAATCCTTCATTTTTAGGTGTAAGGGAACTTTATAGATTGGTTAAGTAACCTGCCCAAGGTCACACAGCTAGCATGTGGTAAGATAGGATTTTAACTCAGCTATTGGGACAACTGAGTGGCTCAGTGGTTGAGCGTTTGCCTTCAGCTCAGGTTGTGATCCCAGGGTCCTGGGATTAAGTCCTGCATCGGGCTCCCCGCAGGGAGCCTTCTTCTCCCTCTGCCTCTCTCTCTGTGTCTCTCATGAATGAATAAATAAAGAATCTTTAAAAAAATAAACTCAGGTATTGAACTTAAAGCCCTGACTTAACTGATGTGAAGTGTTGGGGTTCAGGAGTGAACAATCAAGAAAGAATTCTTGACATCTTCAGTACAAAAACGGTGGTTTTATCAAAGAATGGGGACAGGACCTGTGGGCAGAAGGAGCTGCACTGGGGTCATGGCTAACTATATACTTTCAAGTTAGGAGGGCGTTAGGGGTAGTGTAAGTCTCTAAGGAATTTGGGAAGCAAGGTTTCCAGGACCTTGAGGGGGCTAACTGTTGTTGAGAAAAGATCATTTACTACTGTCTAGTAAAACCTTAGTCATGAGACCCTTCAGATTTGTATCAGTGGGCCATATGCTTGGAAGATGATTGCTAACATATATCTTGGGGAAGTAGAAATAAAGGGAGTTTCCAAAGTTATTTTTATAGGATCCAGATGTCAGGCTAATGTTAAGCATTGGATGAGTTCCTTTGTAGTTTAGCAGACATCCCCTGGCAGCCCCCACCCCCGCAAGAGTCTTTTAAATATATAAATTGGAGTTCCAGATTCTTGTGGGTTGGAAACAAGCGTCACTAAAGAAGGATTGAAAATGTCCCATTAAGAAATACCATATCCTTACACTATACTCTACCCTCACATATATGGCTCCTTTGCCTCATTTAGGTCAAGAAGATTTTCCTTTTCAAATATAAATACATTGGGATGCCTGGGTGGCTCAGTCCATTAAGGATCTGCCTTCAGTTCAGGTCATGATCTCAGAGTCCTAGGATTGAGCCCTATGTTGGGCTCCTTGCTCAGTAGGAAGTCTGCTTCTCCTTCTCCCTCTGTCCTTCTTCCCCACTTGTGCTTTCTCTCTCAAATAAATAAAAATTTAAAACCAAACAAAAGCTAATATCACATATAAATATATATCTGAAGAGTACTTTGCTTTTTAACCATTCTCACTTTATTGTTCAAGCTGAGCTTGACCATAATGAATGGTAGCTTTTGTTGCTTTGCTGATAGGAAAAATATTTCGTCAAGAAAGACTTTCTTCCAAGGAAGACCATACATTGTTCTTCTAGGCAATCAAATGTTTACATCATGGTCTCTGAATATATATTCTCATGGTGTCTGAATAGATTTGGCTATAAATACGTTTAAAAGTATAATAAGATAAGGTCGCTAGACTCTGGTTAGGACTGGTATAGAAGGCAAAGTTGTGAGAGAGACTCTGAAAGAGACAAGGTAGGAGAAGGATAAAGATGTGCCTACTTTATATAATTTTTCTTGAGTTCCATTGGTAATATAGTGCCCCAATAATTTACTGCTGTCTTTGGCAGAAATGCAGACTGGTGTGTTGTCAGTGCAATGGCTGGAATGTCAGGACTAATTTGGAAGTTTGAAAACTGCCGCTCATCATTGTAAGACCAGTGTTGATTTTCTGGCATTTCCCATCACTGGACAGAGTGGGATAGAGCCCAAGAAAGTGTATTCTTTTCTTGGTTTTCCCCAACCTCTCTGTAGTTCAGTTTGAATACATAGAGCTATTCTTTTGAGTTGTAGATGTGGATATCTAGAAAGTATTCTCTATGAAAATGTCAGTGAGCCTTCTTGCTCAACTGTAGACCCCAATAGTCATTTCTTACTGCATTTTCTTGAGGCATTGACAGTGAGTGGAACATTCTAAATACCAGACCAAAAAAGCCCTCCTAGCAAGAGAATGCCTAGAAGACCACACCCCACTTGTCCCCTTCCCTGCCCATAATCCTGTGCTGAACACATACCGGCCCCCACCTGTGATCATGTACTCTTTCTGCCTGCTCTCTTATATGTACCGCCTGATGAACCTCTCTTTAGAAAACTTTAGGTATCCATCTTACCAAGTGGAGAAGTCAGTTGTTAAGGCTTGAGCCTGCCACCTCCCCCAGCTGCAGCACCCAAAATAAATCTTTTCTTTTTTCTTTTCCAAACTGTCATCTCTTGAGTTATTGGCTTCTCTTGCAACACGTTTATCTGGAGTTTGTTCTGCAACAGTGTTGGCAGACTAAGCCAAGCAGCTCTGCTTTTGATTTGTCCAGCCCCCTGGAGATTCCCCAGGAATGGAGCAGTTGGCTGCAGCAGTACCCAAGGGTTTATCCATTTATTTCCTGAGTTAGTGGCTGTGATAGATCATTTGGTAACAAAAACATCTCCCAATCAGTGTACCTTCTGTACAGTATTCCAAGAGTTTGTTAGTCTGAAAACTAGAGAAGATGGTTTATGTAATAAATACATGAATAGTCTGAAAGCTTCATTATAGTAAAGTCCAAATATTAAACATGTATATATATATGTATATATATATATATATATATATATGCAGGCAGTAAATAAATTGGAAGGCAGAAGGAAGTGAAATATTACAAATTCTAGCTTTTCTTCCTATAGAGAAAGTAGCTTTCTGTTACTTCTACAGAATAGCTGACCCAAAGTTTTCTGATGAACATCAGGAATTTAGTATCTAATTTCTACAGAATAGCTGACCCAAAGTTTTCTGATGAACATCAGGAATTTAGTATCTAATTAAATTCACTTCATACCTAGCAGTTTTCAGAGATTGATTATGAATAATGTTTAAGACTAATGAAACAAACAGAAGGTATTCGCAAAAGGTGTTTAACTGGAACTTTTAACATTCTTGATTTTTAGCAGTGAAATTTACTTATTTTGAAAGTTTTCTTTTAGTTGAAATGCCATTTGTTTTCCTGGTTGTAGTTTACTTGTGAGCAGAGAGATAGTTCTGAGTCCAAAAGCTACTGATTGTTGAAAACTACCCCGGGTCTTTTTAAAAATAGAAATTGATAAGCTGATGGTAAAATTTGTATGTAAGCAGAAGGACATAGAATAGCCAAAATGATATTGAAAAAAAGAAAGCAAGGGGCTTACATTATCTGAATTTGAGACTTACTCTAAAGATGTCATGATTAAGACAATGTGGCATTGGCAAAAAGATAAACACATAGATCAATGGAATAATACAGTATCCAAAAATAGACCCACATATTTATGGTCAAATTTGACAAAGGTACCAAAGCAATTTAATTATTTTTATTTTTAATTGAAGTATAGTTGACATACATTATTATATTAGTTTCAGGTGTACAACATAGTGATTCAACAATTCTATACATTACAGAATGCTCACTATGATAAATGTAGTCTGTCACCATACAATGTTATTACAACATTATTTACTGTATTCCCTATGCTGTACTTTTTATCCCTGTGACTTATTTATGTTATAACTGGAAGTTTGTACCTCTTAATCTCCTTACCTATTTCACCTATGCCCTCGCCTCCCCTTTCCTCTGGCATCCACTAGTTTTTTTCTCTGTATTTATGAGTCTGTTTCTGTTCAAAGCAATTTAGTAAGGAAAGGAAAATATCTTCAACAAATGGTGTTGAAGGATACCAGAGAATACCACCCCAAAATATGCTGCTTTGACATAAGGATTATTTTGAGCTAAAGGCAATTGAGAACCAGCAGATGCAAGAAGAGCACTTGAGCTCCTCCTAACTACCTAAAGATTAAGCATAAATTTCCCCTTTTAAGGGAAATTTTCATTTGTAAAGATGTTTCTGTAACAGAAAGAAAGCTACTCCAGACAACTCTTATCACCCATGGACTCAGGTGATGTAGATGATGTGTTCACCTGCCCATGAATGCTGAATTTATTCTAGAAAATACCATTTTATACTAATCCTAGCTAGCACTTCCTGACACCACTAGTACCATATTGGCTTACTTTGTCTCTTCTTTTTCCTCCAATCAGTTTGATAAAGGCTACTCTTACAATATCCGTCATAGTTTCGGAAAGGAAGGCAAGAGGACAGACTATACGCCTTTCAGTTGCTTGAAGATTATTCTAACCAATCCACCAGGCCAAGGAGATTACCATGGTAAGTGCTTCTGCTGGATATGTGTTTGTGAAGTATAGAAACCCATGGGCTCTATAGGAAACAGAGACATAGTAGGATGGCTTTTTGCATCATTGCATCACCTGTAGCTTATGTCAGTCATCAGTGTCAAGCCAGCGGTCTGTTACTCTTCTAGTGATCTGTCTCATACTGAACTAGGTCAGCAAGGGAATTTATTCAATTGGCGCAGATGGTTCTGGACCAGGCTCTTCAGTTCTGTTTCCCCCTTCATCTGCTGCTTTCTGTTTCTCTCATGATTAGAAGACTGATGATACAGGTTCTTCAAAAGTTTTTGAAATTGAGTACCTTGAGTTTTAGAATAGTTAATTCATAAATTTTCAAAAGACTGCCGAGGTAAGGTGTGTTTTATTCACATTGCTATTATCTGATAAACAAAGATTAAGTGAGGAATTTAGGAAGTTGTGGTATCAAACCTCTATCAATTCGCCTCAGTTTTTGTAGGTTAAAAAGAAAGTCTAAACTGGTTTTTGTGGGTTTCTGAGTTCAACTTTTTTTCTGAAATAGTTCTCTGAGCATACCTTTAAAAGCTCTTCATTTGTCTGGTATGTCAGAGAATGATTTTAATAGTCTGTATTAGTAAATATTTTAGATTACTAAAACTTAACTGCAGTACGTGTTGAAACCTTTTTTTCTTTTGTATTTTTTTAAAAAAACATATATAAGGATGCTAATAATTGTTTTAGTATATTGAATGGAATTCTTTTTTAAAAGATTATACACTTTTAGGCTGTTAGAGATCACCATCAAATAATCACAAACAGAATTTTAAGGAAGACGTTTCATGCATCCAAGCACTAAAAAATGCCTTTTCTTTCATATCTAATAGATGAAATGTGGCCATACTGGTACACATAGTGAGTGTTGTCAGTTACTTAGGGTACTTTCAGAAGTGCAGATTGTCAGGCTCATTTTCAGACTTATGAAATCAGATTTATTTGCAAGTGTCCTGAATAATTTTTGTCTTCTAAACTTCGAAAATCATTGACCAGATACTTCTATTGAGAAAATCTAATACTTTTCTTAGTAGCCACACCAAGCAGTTAACTTACATTTAGTTTGGCCTAGTAAAACCCCCAGGATTCCTCTATCAATGTCCAGATTCTAGAACTCCCTTATGTAGTTAACTTTTATTAGCTAAAATACAGGATTTTATATTGCTTATTTCTATGAAATTGAATCTTATTTATTCCAGTCCATTCTGTTTTATTTTTTAATTTAAACTATATCAGTTTAAAAATAACTTACTTTGCAATTATTCAGTAAACTCCTATTATTTATTTGAAACATTGATCTGTCCTTTTTTTTAATGAATAAACTTCATGTTTTTAGAGTACTTTTAGGTTCATAGCATAATTGAGGAGGAAGTACAGAGTATTCTCACAAACTCTCTGCCTCTATATTTGCACAGCCTGACCCACTATCAACATCATACTGCACCAGAAGTAGTTTGATACATGTGAACTGAGAAGAATATGTCATCTGCTGTTATCAGATATGGCCATTTTATAGATATCAATTATATTAAATTAATTGATGGTGCTTTTGAATTCTTTGATTATTGTTGCTGATTTACTACCTGCAGGGTCTATCCATTTCTGATGGAGAGATGTTGAAGTCTCTAATAGTGGATATATCAACTTCTCCTTGTAGTTCTACCAGTTTTTGCTTCTTGTGTTTTGATGGATACACATAAAGGACTGTTAAATCTTCCTGGAGTATGCATCCCTTTATCATTATGTAATATCCTTGATAAATTTCCTGCTCTGAAGTTTTTATATTACCTTACTTATGCACTGATGTTCTTTTCTTTAGGTAGATCTGAGTTTCTGGCCCATGTCACTTTCCTTCTCATTGAAGAACTTCTTTTAACATTTCTTGCCTAGCAGGTCTACTGGCAATAAATAATGTTAGTTTTTTTAAATTTTAAATTCAATTAGCCAACATATAGTACATTATTTCAGATGTAGTGTTCAATAATTTATCAGTTGCATACAACACTCAGTGCTCATCACATCATGTGACCTCCTTAATGTCTATCACCCAGTTACTCTATCCCCCACCCACCTCCCCTTCCCCTCATTTTGTTTCCCAGAGTTAAGTGTCTCTTATGGTTTGTCTCCCTCCCTGATTTTTTTCCCATTCAGTTTTCCCTCCCTTCCCTTATGGTCTTCTGCGCTATTTCTTATATCTACCTCTGAGTGAAACCATATGATAATTGTCTTTCTCCAGTTGATTTATTTCACAGCATAATATCCTCCAGTTCCATCCATGTCTATGTAAATGGTAGATATTCATCCTTTCTGATGGCTGAGTAATACTCCATATTTGTGTGTGTGTGTGTGTGTCTGTACATACATTTTCTTTATCCTCTTTACCCATCTGTCAAAGGACATCTTGGCTTCTTCACAGTTTGACTATTGTGGATGTTGCTGCTATGAACATTGGTATCAGGTGTCCCTTCATTTCACTACATATGTATCTTTTGGGTAAATACCTAGTGCAATTGCTGGGTTATAGGATAGCTCTATTTTTAACTTTTTGAGGAACCTCCATTCTGTTTTCCAGAGTGGCTGCATCAGCTTGCATTCCCACCAATAGTGTAAGAGGGTTCACATCCTCAGCAACATCTGTTGTTTTCTGTCTTCTTAATTTTAGCAATTCTGACTGGTGTAAAGTGGTATCTCATTGGGGTTTTGATTTGTATTTCCCTGATGACAAGTGATGTTGAGCATTTTTTCATATGTCTATTGACCATTTGTATGTCTTATTTGGAGAAATGTCTGTTCATGTGTTCTGCCTGTTTCTTGACTAGATTATTTGCTTTTTTGGGTGTTGAATTTGATAGGTGCATTATAGATCTTTGATACTAGCCCTTTATCTGATAGGTCATTTGTAAATATTGTCTCTCGTTCTATAGATTGCCTTTTAGTTTTATTGACTATTTTTTGTTTTTTGCTGTGCAGAAGCTTTTTATTTTGATGAAGTCCCAATAGTTCATTTTTGCTGTCATTTTTTGTTCATCTGAGAAAGTCTTTATTACTCCTTGTCTTTTGAAGAATAATTTCACAAGGTACAGAATTCTAGATTTGTGGAGTTGTTTCTTCTCTCAACACTTTAAATATTTCACTCCTAAAGCAATAAATAAAGAAACAAATAATTCACTCCATTCTCTTGCTTGAATGGTTTCTGAGGATAAATTATAAATATTATTTTTATCTTTGTTTCTTTCTAGGTAAAGTGGTTTTTTTCCCTGACTTCTTTTTTTTTAATAATAAATTTATTTTTTATTGGTGTTCAATTTGCCAACATACAGAATAACACCCAGTGCTCATCCCGTCAAGTGCCCCCCTCAGTGCCCGTCACCCATTCACCCCAACCCCCCGCCCTCCTCCCCCTTCTACCACCCCTAGTTCGTTTCTCAGAGTTAGGAGTCTTTATGTTTTGTCTCCCTTTCTGATATCTCCTACCCATTTCTTCTCCCTTCCCTTTCACTATTATTTATATTCCCCAAATGAATGAGAACATATAATGTTTGTCCTTCTCCGATTGACTTATTTCACTCAGCATAATACCCTCCAGTTCCATCCACGTTGAAGCATTCCCTCTGACTTCTTTTAAGATTTTTTTCTTTATTTTCTTTATTTTAGGTATTCTGATGTATGAATATGATATATCTAAGCAATATTTTGGGGGTCACACTGCTTGGTGTTCTTTGTCTTCCTGAATCTGTAATTTGGTGCCTGACTTTATTTGGGGAAAATTCTCTGTCACTATTGCCTCAAATATTGCTTCTATTCCTTTATTTCTTCTTCTGACATTATCATTACCACCTTTCACAGTGTCCCACAGTTCTTGGATATTCTATTCTTATTTTCTTAAGTAGTTTTCTCTTAGTTTTTCAGTTTTGGAAGTTTCTATTGACATTTCCTCAGGCTTAGAGATTCTTCCTTCAGCCATGTCTACTAATAAGCCCATCAAAAACATTTTTCATTTCCATTTCGGATCTCTAGCATTTCTTTTTGATTCTTAGGATTTCCATCTCTCTGCTAATATTACCTGTGTTTACACATTGTCTACTTTTTCCATTAGAGCCCTTTAGCATTAATCAGTTATTTTAAATTCTTGGTCTGATAATAACAGTATCCCTGCTGTATCTGACTCTAGTTCTGATATTTATTTGTTCAGTCTCTTCAAACTTTATTTTTTGCCTTTTGATGAGCCTTGTAATTTTTTCTTAAAAGGTAGACATGACATATTGGGTGAAAAGAATTCCAATAAATAGGCTGTTAGTATAAATATGGTGGCAAATAGGGAAGCGGAGAGAGTGGTGTTCTGTAGACCTGATTAGTGAGCCTGTGGCCCTGGGCTATGAATATACTTCAACAGTGACTCTGAGTAGGTGGGACAAAATGGATAGAGGAGCCTGGAGTTGGGTATTCCGTCTCTCCTCCACAGGTAGGTTAGGCTCTGATAAAATCCCAGAAGTTTAGGCTCAGGTAAAATAGTTTGAGGACAGGCCTTATTAAGAACAGGTTGCTCTAGAGTATTAAAATGGTTACTTTTCCCCCTCCCCATGCCAGAAGCATGATAGAATTTCTGTTATTAACCATGAGCACCTGATAGAGCTCCTGGAAGTTAAGCTTACAAAAGTATAGGGTCTCCCTATGACTAGGTCTCCTTGGAATTTTTGACTCTCATATTTGTCCAGACTTTAGGAATTTGTCAGTTACAGGTTAGGTTTTCCTACCCCATCACTGGTTTCTCCAGAGATTCTGTTTTGGTATGTTTTGATTCTCTGTATCTGCCTCTCTTGGGAATCAGTGTTGTGCCCTGTGTTCTCACATCTCTGATGAGTATAAGCAGAGTTGTTAATTTTTCAGTTTGTTTAGCTTTTTCCTTCTTAGGACACAGTGGTGGTGTATAAGCCTCTCATGTGCCAGACTGGAAACCAAAAGTCTCTGTCCTTTTAGTCTTATGTTATTTGCAAAACTATTTAGTCCCTTATGTTGATCTTATTTCATTAAGCAGCACTGCTTGGAATGTTGTTCAACCAGTTATGAATCTATGTATAACCATATTCCAGACTATGTGTATCCATCTCTTCCACAAACGTATGTTGGAAAGCTTGTCAGATATGTAACTGGGTGTGCATTCACTTCATTTTCAGTTACCTAGTTCAACCCTTTCCAGTTTTGAAGATCATTTTCTCTGATGTGAAAGATAGAAACAAAATAAACAGGAGTTACTGAGTTTTATTTTCTTTCTGTCATCTGTTAAAATAACACCAGCTTCTCTAAGTAGTAATTAGTACCTTGGCAATCTTCATTTTCTTCTTTGCTTTGCTCTTTGTTACCTTTTTCATTCAGATACAGTCATTGTTTCAAATGTAATTTGGATAATTCAATAATCTGCTTTTCTGTATTCTTTAGTAATTCTGGGCTTAACCAAGAATTCCTTGTGCAGCCTCCTTTCTTTCTTTCTGGGATTTTTTGCAATTTCATTCATTATCAGGTTTTGGGGTTTTTGTTTTGTTTTGTTTTGTTTTGTTTTTTTTTTTGAGAATCATAACTATAGCTAATACATGTTGAGTGTTTACTATGTGCCAGGAGCATATAAAAGCTTTATTTTCCATTCTTAACAAGAGTTCTGTTAGTGATTATTTCTCTCACTTGATAAAAAGTGAAGCTGAGTCAGCACCAATATACAAAATTTGCCTGTGGTCTCCCACCTAGTAAAGTAGTAAACTGAGATTAAAACTCAGGCATTTTTAGCTCCAAACTCTTAACCGGATGTTACACAGCTTCTCAATATGTTTATTTATACTAAAAATTATTACAGTTTTAGTCTGAATGAAGTAGAAGCTGTGAATTTTGTGAATTTCATTATTTGTAGGAGTCCATAGTGTTATCGTGGATGTTTTTATTTATAGTTAAGATTTTTAGTAAGCACATTTGTTTGGCATCTAGGCTCTTCTCTGTTTTTGCTGCAACCAATTTTCCATTGGTTTTATTAAAAATGTACTATTGTTTCAGATTAACTTATAGATCCATCAACTGTGTACCTAAAAAAAGTAGTCTGGCTTCCTATATTAAATTTTAAAATAAGTACTTTGACTTACCATTGCAGCATCTTATTAAAATATCCAAAATTTTCCAGATTTTGGCCTTATAATATAGCTTTTACATTTCAATTTTTCTGTGTTCTTGTTTATGTAAATATTTTAGTAGTCCACCTTTATTATTATGTTACTCATGAAATAATACAGAGATAACATGTATCTATTATAAGAATTTTTTTAATGAAACACTTTTCTGTTTGTCCATCTAATTCCCATCTGTGATTCCTCTAAATTTAGATAGATTTTACTCTATGGGAAATATACATAAAATTTACATCTGAAAATGATGTGAGATATTCATATTTCTTAGAGTTTGTACATTTTTCTTTTTGCTTATATTTTCTTCTCATAGACTTTTAATGTAGTTTATAAAAAATAAGAATGAAATGTGAGATTGTATAAAGTTTTTAGATGAACTATAGCTAGTTTGTGATTATCTCTGCTTTAATAATGCATGTAGCATAATTAAAACTGTTTCCTCTTCCTGGTGAATGGGCAACTTTGCCGGAGAATGCTGTAACGTTTTATGTAACTCTTGAGCCTGTAGTACCCTGATAACCGTACAGTTAAGTTGTTGTTTAGATAAAGACAGGAAAGCAGTTGCACCCATGGGCAATTAACTTTTTTATTAATAAGCTGTTAAGACAATTAAGGGGAGCTTAGACAGTCTCTTGAGTGTGGTATTGTACTAAGTCCTGGGTAAATAACTTTGTTGGTGTGCTGGCTTGTTTTTTGTTGTCAGGGTGCCCATTCCGTCACAGTGACCCAGAGCTGCTGAAGCAGAAGTTGCAGTCATACAAGATCTCTCCCGCAGGGATAAACCAGGTAGGTCAGATACTGCCATGCATCCTCGGTCACAAGGCGCAGGACAATTTCTCTGAGTCTCACTTAATGTTCTTGCAGTAGTGCCGTGTGCTGCTTGTCAGGCCTTATACCCAGTCCTCTAGATGAGGGAAGCCAGAGTCTTGGCTTCCCCAGCTTCGAGTCCTTGGAAATTCTGGTTCTTCTGTCTGCGAGGCTGCATTCTTTTCTTGGTAATAAAGGAAACTTGGAAACCCTTTTTTCTCTCAGTTTGTTTTGCTATCTCAATTCAGAACATTTTAGAAAATAAATTTTTAGAGGAATGCACTGAAGCATGTCAGTGAAGCTGAGAATTAACGCCATCATATTTTATTTTGGGAAATTTTATTCTATGCCACATGTAAGTTAAAGCAGAAGATAATATAGTGACTAAATGTTCTGATAGGCATCACCTCTTGCTGTGTTAAATCTGCACTTCTGATGATAGTCCAGGGGGTTGAATAATCTGTCAAAATACTTTGTCTTGTAAATAATTGAGACTTAAAAAAAAGAAATACCTAAGTGCAAAACCAAATACTAAAGAGTAATTTGCAAGTATGCTTCAAAGAATATTGTAACATTGCTGTCTATGATGTGCTTTAGAGTTGACTTGGAATTTGAAGAAGTTCAAGAGGAGTGGAGTATTGTCTTCCTTTGCTTAAGAACAATATGTTTCAGAGCTGGAACATGGAAATCATTATGTATTTAATTATTTTCTCTTAAAGTAATTACTCTAGAAACCCTACTTCTTTTACTGTGTCCAAAATTTAGATTGAATTTAATTCATTCAGTTCAAATCTTAGAGTTTCATGATACTATGGGTAAGGCAGTGTGTAAGGTGTTGTTCTAAGGTGCAAAGAATCCTATAAATCCTGCTTCTGCAGAACCAGAATCTGGGGGAAAACATATACCAAGTGTTATGAGAGAGGTGTGCATAGAATGTCTTAGCTTTTCTGAAGAGGAGGAACTATAACTAGATGGGGAGGCCAAGGAACACTGTCTGGAAGAGATACTCTTTTGTTGTTGTTGTTGTTATGTTTTTATTTGAATTCTAGTTAGTTAACATGCAATGTATATTAGTTTCAGGTGTACAAAATAGTGATTCAGCATATCCATACATCACCTGTGCTCATTAGACCCCGTGCCTGGCTTCATCCCCATCACTTATTTAAGCCATCCCTCCACCTCGGGTAACTGTCAGTTTGTTCTCTAGAGTTAAGAGTCTGTTTCTTGATTTGTCTCTCTCTTTTTTCTTTCTTTGTTCTTTTGTTTTTAAATTCACATCTGAGTGAAATCATACAGTATTTGTCATTCTTTTACTTATTTAGCTAACATTATGCATTTTAGCTCCATCCATGTCCTTGCAAATGGCAAGATTTCATTCCTTTTTATGGCTGGATAATATTCCATTGGGTATATATACCACATCTTCTTTATTTGTTAGTTAGTTGATGGACATTTGGGCTGCTTCCATACCTTGGCTATTGTAAATAATGCTTCTATGAACACAGGGGTGTATGTATGCTTTTGAATTTGTGTTTTTGTATTCTTTAGGTAAATACCCAGTAGTGTGATTGTTGGATCATAAGGTAGATCTATTTTTAACCTTCTTTTTTTTTTTTAATTTAAATTTTAGGTAGTTAATATACAGTGCAGTATTGGTTTCTGCAGTATAATTCAGTGATTTGTCACTTACATTCAACACCCAGTGCTCATCATAACAGATTCCCTCCTTTTTTTTGGTTTTTTTTAAGATTGTATTTATTTGAGAGAGAGAGAGAGCATGAGCAGAGAGAGAGAAAAGGAGAGTCCTCATTGGGCAAGGAGCCCAAGAGCCAGCAGCTCAACTGATTGAGCCTCCCAGATGCCCCACAGGTGCCCTCCTTAATCCCCATCACCTGTGTAGCCGGTCCCCCACCCACATCCCTCTATCAACCCTCAGTCTGTTTTCTAACATTAAGAGTCTCCTATGGCTTGTTTCCCTCTCTCCTTTTTTTCTTTTCCCCTTCCCATAAATTCCACATAGGGGTAAAATCATATGGTATATGTCTTTTCTCTGACTGACTTATTTTACTTAGCATAGTACACTCTAACTCCAACCATGTCATTGCAAATGGCAAGATTTCATTCTTTTTGATGACTGAGTAATGTTCCATTGGGACTTGTGTGTGTGTACGTACGTACATACATACCACATCTTCTTTATCCATTCATCAGTTGATGGACATTTGGGCTCTCCATAATTTGGCTATAGTTTATAATGCTGCTGTAAACATTGGATTGCACGTATCCCTTTGAATCTGTAATTTTTGTACTTTGGGTAAATATCTAGTAGTACAATTGCTGGATCATAGGGTAGTTCTATTTTTAACATTTTGGGGAATCTCCATACTGTTTTCCAGAGTGGCTGCATCAGTTTGCGTACCTCCTAGTAATACAAAATGGTTCCGTTTTCTCCACTTCCTTACCAAAACTTGTTGTTTCTTGTGTTTTAGCCATTCTGCCAGATGTGAGGTGATATTGTAGTTTTGATTTACATCTCCTGGATGGTATAAGTGATGATGTGAACATCTTTTCATGCATCTCTTGGCCATCTGTGTGTCTTTGGAGAAATGTCTGTTCATGTCTTCTGCCCAATTTTAATTGGATTATTCATTTTTTGGGGTGTTGAGTTTTATAAGTTCTTTATATATTTTGGATACTAATCCTTTATCGGATATGTTCCTGCAAATATCTGTTCTCATTCCATAGGTTGCCTGTTAATTTTGTTGCTTGTTTCCTTCTCTGTGCAGAAAGAAGCTTTTCATTTTGATATAGTTCCAATAGTTTATTTTTAGTTTTGTTTCCCTTTCCTCAGGAGACCTATCTAGAAAAAATATTGCTACAGCCAATCTTGAATTACTTACTGCCTGTGTTCTCTGTTAGGATTTTGATGGTTTCAGGTCTCACATGTAGGTCTTTATCCATTTTGAATTTATTTTTGTGTTTATTATAAGAAAGTTGTCCAGTTTCATTCCTTTGCATGTGGCTGTCCAGTTTTCCCAACACCATTTGTTGAAGAGACAGTCTTTTTCCCGTGGATATTCTTTTCGGCTTTGTCAAAGATTAATTGACCATATAATACTGGTTTTATTTCTGAGCTTTCCATTCTGTTCCATTGATGTATATGTCCATTTTTATGCCAGTATCATGCTATTTTGATCACTACAGCTTTGTAATATAACTCGAAGTGTGGAATTGTGAGCCTCCAGCTTTCTTTTTCAAGATTGCTTTGGCTATTCAGGATCCTTTGTGGTTCCATACAAATTTAAGGATTATTTGTTTTAGTTCTGTGAAAGATCCTGTTGATATTTTGATAGGGATTGCATTAAACGTGTAGAGGTAGTATAGATATTTTAACAATATTTGTTCCTCCAGTCTATGAGCATGGGATGTCTTTACACTTTTTTGTGTTATCTTCAGTTTCTTTCATCAGTATTTTGTAGTTTTCAGAGTACAGGTCTTCCATCTCTTTGGTTAGGTCCATTCCTAGGTATCTCATTACTTGTGGTAAATGGAATTGTTTTCTTAATTTCTGTTTCTGCTGCTTCATTATTGGTACATAGAAATAGAACCAATTTCTGTACGTTGATTTTTGTGTTCTGTGACTATACTGAATTCTTTTATCAGTTCTAGTGGGTTTTTTTGGTGGAGTCTTTCAAGATTTCTATATATAGTATCCTATCATCTACAAATATCTTAACAGTTTGGATGCCTTTTATTTCTTTTTGTTGTCTAATTGCTGTGGCTAGGACTTCCAGTACTATGTTGAATAAAAGCGATGAGAGTGGACATCCTTATCTTGTTCCTGACTTTAGGGGAAAAAGTCTCAGTTTTCCCCGATTAAAGATAATGTTAGCTATTGGCTTTTCACCTATACCTTTTGTTTTGTTGAGGGATGTTCCCTCTAAGCCTACTTTGTTGAGAGATTTTATCATGAATAAATGGTGTACATTGTCAAATGCTTTTTCTTCATCTTTTGAGATAATCATATGGTTCTTATTCTTTCTCTTTTTAATGTGATGTGTCATGTTGATATATTTGGGAATATTGAATCACCCTTGCAACCTATAAATAAATCCCACTTGATCATGGTGGATGACTTTTATTTATTTATTTATTTATTTTTAAAATTTTTTTATTTATTTATGATAGTCACAGAGAGAGAGAGAGAGAGAGGCAGAGACACAGGCAGAGGGAGAAGCAGGCTCCATGCACCGGGAGCCCGATGTGGGATTCGATCCCGGGTCTCCAGGATCGCGCCCCGGGCCAAAGGCAGGCGCCAAACCGCTGCGCCACCCAGGGATCCCGGTGGATGACTTTTAAAATGTATTGTTTGATTTGGTTTGCTAGTATTTTGTTGAGAATTTTTACATCTCTGTTCATCAGGGATATTAGCCGGTATTTTTCTTTGTTTTCAGTTGAGTCTTTTTCTGCTTTTGGTGTCATGGTAATGCTGGCCTTATAAAATGAGTTTGAAAGTTTTCCTTCCTTTTCTATTTTTTAGAATAGTTTGAGAAGAGGTATTGAGAAGAGGTATCTTTTAAATGGTTGGTGGAATTTGACTGTGAAGCCATCTGGTTGGGACTTTTCTTGGGATCTTTTTGATTACTAATTCAGTTTCTTCTCTGCTAATTGGTCTGTTCAACTTTTCTTTTTCTTCCTGTTTTGGTTTGGTAGTTTATATGTTTTCAGGTATTTATCTACGTCTTCTAGATTGTCCAGTTTGTTGGCATATAGTTTTCCATAATTTTTTCTTTTTTTTTTTTCATAATTTTTTCTTATAATTGTTTATATTTCTGTGGTCTGGTTATTATTTCTCCTTCTCATTTGTAATTTTATTTTTTTAAGTCCTTTCTCTCTTTTTTTTTCTTTTTTTTTTTTTAAAGATTTTATTTATTCATGAGAGGCACAGAGAGAGAGAGAGAGAGAGGCAGAGACACAGGGAGAGGGAGAAGCCGGCTCCCTGCAGGGAGCCCGACGTGGGATGGATCCCGGGTCTCCAGGATCATGCCCTGGGCTGAAGTTGGTGCTAACCTGCTGAGCCTCCCGGGCTGCCCCTCTTTTTGATAGGTCTGGTTAGAGGTTTATCAGTTTTGTTGATTATTTCAAAGAACCAGCTCCTGGTTTCTTTGATCTGTCTCTTGATTTTTTTAAATTTCTAAATAATTTATTTCTGCTCTAATAATTATTTATTTCCTTCCTTCTGCTGGTTTTAGATTTTGTTTCTTGCTCTTTTCTAGCTCCTTTAGGTGTAAAGTAAGATTGAGATTTTTCTTGCTTCTTGAGGTAGGCCTGTATTGCCTTTTAGAACCATTTTTACTGCATCCTGGAAGTTTTGGGCCATCATGTTTTCATTTTCATTTGTTTCCATGTACTTTTTAAATTTCTGGTTGACTCATTAATTGTTTAGCAATATTTTGTTTAACTTCCATGTATTTTTGGTCTTTCCAGAATTTTTCTTGTGGTTGACTCCTAGTTTCATACTGTTGTGGTCAGGAAAGGTGCGTGGTAAGACTTCAGTCATCTTGAATTTGTTCAGACTTGTTTTGTGAGCTAATATGTGATCTATTCTAGAGAAGGTTCCGTGTGTACTTGAAAAGAATGTGTATTCTTCTGTTTCAGAATGGAATGTTCTGAGTATACCTGTTAAATCCATCTCTTCTAGTATTAAATCTATCATTCAAAGTCATTGTCTCCTTGTTGATTTTCTGTTTACATGATCTGTTCATTGCTGCAGGTGGAGTGTTAAAATTACCTACTGTTATTGTGTTATTATTAGTTTCTTTATATTTGTTATTAACTCTTTAATATATTTGTATGCTCCTCTGTACATAAATATTTACAATTATTATATCTTCTTGTTGGATGTTGCTCCATCCCTTCACTTTCAATATTTGGGTGTCTTTAGGTCTAAAATGAGTTTCTTGTAGGCAGCATATAGTGGATCTTCCTTTTTTGTAAATCCATTCTGTCATCCTTTGTCTTTTAATTATAGTGTTTAGTCTATTTGCATTCAATTAAATTGGTATGTATTTATTGTCATTTTGTTATTTGGCTTGTGATTGTTTCTGAAGATTTTCTCTGGTCCTTTTTTCTCCCATTCATGGTTTACTTCTTTTCTTTAGTGATATATTAGGATCTCCTCCTCTTTATTCTTTGCATATTTATTAGTAGTTTTTGATACATGGTTTCCATTACGTTTGTATATAATCTCTTGCATATAGCAGTCTGTTAATTGTTGTTTAAGTTTGAACCCATTCTTTATTTCTCTCTTCCCCCACTTTTTAGGTTTATACTGTTATATCTTATATTCTATTATTTTGTGAGTTCCTTGATTGATTTTTTTTTACAGAAATATTCATTTTTACTGCTTTGTGTTTCCTACTGTTCTACTCTCACTTCTGGTCTCTCTCTTCCACTTAGTGTGTTTCTTTAATATTTCTTGCACAGCTGGTTTAGTGATCATGAATTACTTTAGTTTTTGTTTGTCTGAGAAACTCTTTATCTCTCCTTATATTCTGAGTGATAGCTTTGCTGGAGTATTGTTGGCTGCAAATTTTTCCCATTCAGTACTTCGAATATATTATGACACTCCTTTCTGGCTTGGGAAGTTTCTGCTAAAAATAATCTCCTGCTAGCCTTAATGGATTTTCCCTTGGAAGTTACTGTCTTCTTTTGTCTTGCTGCTTTTGAAATTTTTTCTTTATCAATATATTTTGCAAATTTAGTTAGAGTATGTCTTTTTTGTTGTTGTTACAGTATGTCTTGTTGTCAGTCTGCTTTTATTAATTTTGATGAGAGCCTTCAGTGCCTTTTAGATCTGGACATATTTTTCCTTCCCCAGATTACAAAAGTAATTTTTAGCTATTATCTCTTCAAATAAATTCTCAGCCCCCTTCTTCCTCTTTCCTTCTTCTGGGACTTCTATAATATGAATATTACTACGTTTGATGGAGTCACTGAGTTCCCTAGGTCTTGCTTGTTTTGTGTAATTCTTTTTTCTGTCTGTGTTTAGCTTTCCATTTTCCATTTCCATTCCAGTAATTTCATTACTTTTTGCTACTCTGTCTTCTGTGTCATTAATTCATTCCTCTACTTCTTCCAGCTGCTATTCATTCTGTCAGGTGTGTTTCTTATTTCATGTATTGTGTCCTTTTTCTCTGCTGTGTTATTCCTTGTCTTTGTTAAGGTTCTCATTCATGTCTTCCAGTCATTTCTCTAGTCTAATGAGTATCCTTATGATCATTACTTTAAATTCTCTATCAGGCATCTTACCTGTATATGTTTTGCTTAGATCTTCGGCCATGGCCTTGTCCTGGTCATTTATTTGGGATGAGTTTTTCTTTCTCTTCATTTTGTCTAAGTCTCGGTATCTCTTTCTCTCTGTTAGGAAAGTCAGCTATATATCCCATTTTTGTGGTTGATGGCCTTATGAAGAAGTAGTCCTACAGTGCCCTGCCATGTAGTACCCTCTGTTCCCCAGGGCCTGGTGCTTCTGGGAGTATTTCCATTGTGTGCTATGTGAGCTCTGCTGTCTTGTCCCGGCTGTTTTATCTTCCAGGCCAGTCATCTGCAAAGGCTATCTTTTTCTGTTGTGAGTAGTGTTTAGTCCCTGGCCTGAGTCTTGGCATGTTGTAACTAGGTGTGCTCTGGTCTGTTTGTGAAATGAGACCTATTGCTACCACTGCCAGAACTGAGATTCTATAAAACTCCTGGATCAGGCAATGTGGTGTGAGCAGGTGTTTGGGCTGGTTTTCTGGTGGAGGGGGTCTGAGCTCTGGGACTGAGGCAAGGTGAGTGGGAAGGGCAATTGCACCAGAATGTGATCGATGGTGCTTGGTATAAGCAAGTTAGGTATAAGCAAGTTAGTCAGTGTTATACTACTTCCCACAGGTGGCTCTGTCCTTATGCTGGTCTGGGTAGGGAAATGGCATCTGCCAGTTCCTTTGTTCCCAGAGGGGTTTTATGAATGCTCTCTCTCTGGGATGCCTCAATCACCCTACTGTGTGCCGTAGGCACTCTTCAGATTGCTGTTTCCAGGCTGTATGTTCCCAGACTATTTGCCCTGCCTTTTCTCCAAGAATAGCCCCAATATCCTCCGAGCTCTCCTAGAGCCAAGCATGCCAACCTTTAAAACTCGAGGCTTTAAAGCCTGGTTGCAAGAACTCAAGAAGTTCAGCCCCTCTTGCTTTCCAAACCAATTGCTCTAGGGATTCCTTCCCACCACTCCACCCCCACCCCCACCCCCATGAGTTAGTCTGTCTCTTACTCTTCTCTATAACTGCAGCTCCCTCCCTACCACAGTGGTGATCTTTTACTCTCTCAAATCATATCTCTGCACTTCCTACCTTCTTCGACGTGGCCTCTTCTCTTCCTTTCATTGTGGAGTTTGTTCTGCCAGTCTTCAGGTCAATTTCTGAGGTATTTAGGATGAGTTGATAGTTACCTAATTGTATTCATGATATGAGGTGAGCCTACGGTCCTCCTACTCTACTACCACCTTCCAGCCTCCAGAAGATACACTTTTTGACTGGGTAGGGTGGTGGGGAAGTGGGAATTAGGAAAAGAGAATGCAAAAATGAAAGGCAGTAAATATATAGATTATTTGGATTTCAAGCTTAAAATAATGGAGGCCCCAGTACATAAACATTAATAGACAACTTAAAAGAAGTTGGTTTGCAAGATTAGGTTTAGAGGTGGGATATTTTTTTCTTTTCTTTTTTAATTTAAATTCAATTTAGTTAACATAGTGTTTTAAGAACTTCAGGGGCTAGAATTTAGGGGTGGGATATTTAAATGGCAGACAGAAACTAGATTTGTACTACCTTAGAGAAGTTATAACTGGAAATCTGATGTTCTTCCCAGTTAGAAATGTAGAACTGTAGGGTTTTATGGAGCCACATATGTCATGCCCATGGATACAACCAATAGGTCATTGATAGAACCAGAATTGAAGCCAGGCCTGCTGACTCTGCTTTTCTCTCTGTCTCTCTCTCTCTCTCTCTCTCTCTCTCTCAGCCCTAGTTTACATAATGGCGATTATGGGAGGAAGGGAGAAAAAAAATAATGGAGAGAGGATGTGGGGAGTCAAAAGCCATGTCTTAAAATGGAGTCTTGGCTAACACTTCCCTTCTGTCAGTCAATATTGAGAAGTGGAATCAAAAAAGACTGAACAAAAAAGGGAGAGACAGGAAATACATTAGAGAAATGAAAGCATCACACAGGTCATTGAGAATTTTGAGAAGAGGGCCCATATGTGTCCTCCATAGCAGAGAGACTATGTAAGAAGAGGACCAAGAAAAGGTGAAAGGGTGTGTTGAATGGGTTACCCACCTTTAATTTGGTGAAAGGTGGCAATATAGTGTTGGAAACTGAAAGCCAGATCACATAGACTTAACACATGAATGAATAAAAGACAGTGAATTGGATTTGTAGACGGTATAAGTAGGCTTTTCAAAATATGTGCTAGTGAAAGGAATGACAAAGTGTTATTAGTTTAAGCATCTTGTGATGGTTTAGGCTAGAGGAGACCTGAGCCTGTTTGTAGCAGGGAAGAAAAGAAACGGTAATCTTGATAAAAATATTTTTAAAAAAATAATTCCTCTTGAACCAAACGATTAATTTTTCTTTCCTTTACATCATGACTATACTATATATGCCTTTGCTCTTAAACTTATTATACAAGATTATAATTATTTAAATGTTTATCTTTCCCACTAACTTTTAAGTTTGCTGAGAGGAGGATTGAATTTTTTTTACTTTATCTCATAGTAATGCAGTGAGTTTTCACTTGGGAGGTGCTAAGAAAATGTTGGGAAAGTAAGTGGGAATATTCTCATATGAGGTAGGTGCTACAATGTGCTTGGTGGGGTGAAGAAAGAGGCAAATAGAAACTCAATGATATAGGTGAAACCCTTATTAAAGAAAGGAGGCTACATACTTGCACAAGAGGATGATGACTGAAAGAGGCCTATCTTTCAGCTAACATGGGAATATAGAAAAGAACTTAAGAAAAAGAATATAGAGAACTTAGGGGTAGAACAAAGGGAAGTTAGTGGAGTGTATTAAGTGGCCTTACTCTTCCTTGTAAAGGAAGAGATCTGGTCAGTAGCCGATAGTAGTGATTAAGAATGATGTTTTGGATATAAGAAAGGTTAGGAACTATTGGCAACAAATTTGATAGGGAGTCTAGAAAAAGATTATTATTACTATTTTTAGTCACTAGAAAGATTCCCTTTTTAAAAAATACAGGCAGGGACGCCTAGGTGGCTTAGTCAGTTAAACATCTGCCTTCGGCTCAGATCATGATCCTGGGGTCCTATCAAGCCCTGCATTGGGCTCTCAGCTCAGCGGGGAATCTGCTTCTCCTTCTGCTCCTCCCCCCTGCTTGTGTTCTTTCTCATAAATGAGCGAACAAATAGACTTTAGTAAAAAATAAATTACCATGTCTATTGAGAATATTAATATTTTTATTTAATAGTAATGACTATGTGTTAGAAGGGGGTGGAGGGACTGTAAAGTATCCCGCAAACTGAAAAAGGACTTTGAGACTGAAAAGCAAAGGCAACTCCATGTGGTTTACACAGAATTTTATTCAAGGTACCTTACTGACATGATTGAACAGGCAGTGATCTGGACAGCTGCACATCTATTTTTCTTAAATTCCAGACCTTAGTCTGTGCTTTTATAGAGCAAGGGAACATGCCAGAGGGCACTGCAGTGAGGTCAAAGGGTCTGTATACACTTCATTGATAGCTAGCATTTAACAGACCTTGTGGTGCCATCTGTGTATCAGAAAGGGGCGAAGGCATGTTATTTCTAATAGTTATCTAAACAGATTTAGAGAAGACCAGAACAAGCCTCCCTGCATTCTGGTAGTGGCATACATTAACCTCTCATGTGCCCAGAAAACATAGTGCCAAGGGAGGTCATCACGTGGGCGTGAATAAGGTGGTAAGTGAAAGATGGAGTCAGTATGGTCAGCACTCCTACACTATGTTTGTATATGCTTTGCTTTTGACTTCATTGCTTTCCTTCATTTACTCTCAGTCTATAAGTAGATCCTTTACTTAGTTGAAGCTAATTAGTAATTTCCACATTACCCTTTGGACCTGCATTGTAACCTTTATCTGAGATGAACACAGATGTATAGTGCATGTGGGCAAGCTGTAAATAATATTTTGCTTTTATCTGATGTCTTTTTTGAGTGGATCTCAGTAGAGTGGAGCAGCTGGGGGACTGTGTTCTAAAGGCCAGAAAGTTGATGAATGAAAAATCCATGTAAAACATTTGATGAATGCCTAGTTGCAGGTTGGCATGAGTGCAAATTAAATCTTAAAAACTCCAAGTGCACTTTAAAATATTGAAAGTCAAGAAAAACATCATTAAAATGCATGTAAGGTAAAACTCAATGTAGCTACTTTTTTTTTTTTTTTAAAGATTTTATTTATTTATTCATGAGAGACACAGAGAGAGAGAGGGGCAGAGATACAGGCAGATCCCGGGACTCCAGGACCACACCCTGGGCCAAAGGCAGGTGCTAAACCGCTGAGCCACCCAGGGATCCCTTCAATGTAGCTACTTTTTATTTCAGAGAAAAACTACTTGAGAAAGATACCTTCAACTATTAAAAAAAAAATACTCAGATGCTAATAATCAGAATCATTTTGGTTTTGGTTTTTTGTTTGTTTTTGAAAGAGAGAGGGTGGAGGGCAGGGAGGTACAGAGGGAAAGGGAGAGAGAAAACCCCAAGCAGGCTACACACCCAGCAGGAAACCCAATGCGGAACTCCCATCTCATAACCCTAAGATCACGACCTGCCCTGGAATCAGTCATATGCTTAACCAGCTGAGCTACCCAGATGCCTCTGATAATCAAAATCTTGAGCAGAAAAGACATCAATGTGACTTGAATGGCATCACCTATTTTAAAAACACACACACACACACACACATACACTCATAGGATCACATTTCTTCCTTTTTGAATGAGCTTGCCATCTCACTTAAGAAAACAGTAACTGAACAATAGAATAAAGCCAAAGAGAATGGACAGCCCAGCATTTATCCCTCATCTCTCCCCAAAAAGACATTAACATGGATATCAGATCACCAATAATATTGAAAGCAAACTAGACAAATCCACAATTATATTGAAGAATTAACTTACCTTTCAATGATTAATTGAATAAGTAGACAAAATCAGTAAGGATATAGAAGACTTGAACAACACTGTCAACCATCTTGATCTAATTGACATTTGTAGAACATACTGCCCCAACCAGGTGAATATACATTTTTTTTCATGTGTCCATGAAACAATAACCCAGATACATCATATTCTAGGTCTTAAAAAAAATCCATTACAAATCTAAACAAATTGAAGTCGTACAAAATGTTTTCTGACTAACCACAACAGTAAGACATGAAAAAGAAGGAAAAGGCAGAAAGGAAAGAAAGAAAACCTTTCTCTATTCTCAGATAATGTGACTATGAAAAAATGTCAAAGAACCTACCTAAACTGCTATTATAACTAAGAATTTGCAGAAAATAAGCCAATATATAAAAATTAATATTTATTCCAGTGAGCAATTGGAAATTCAAAGTTTTTGGAAGTACCATATGCAATAGAACAAAAAAGAAATAAACACTTTTAAAAATGTATTTATCTAACAAAATATGTGCATGATCTCTATGTTGAAACACTTTATGCTGAAACACTGATGAAAGTAATCAAAGAATAAAGTTGTGGATGCCTACTACCTGATTTTAAGACTTACTTTAAAACTACTATTTTAAAAAAAACTACTATAATCAAACAGGAAACAACAAATGTTGGTGAGGATGTGGAGAAAGGGGAACCCTCTTGCACTCTTGGTGGGAATGCAAGCTGGTACAAGTTTTATCTGTCTTGTACCAGCTTGCATTCCCACACTCTAGAAAACAGTGTGGAGGTTCTTCAAGAAGTTAAAAATAGAGTTACCTTATGACCCAGTAATTGCTCTACTTGGTATTTACCCCAAAGATACAGATGTAGTGAAACGACAGGACACCTGCACCCCAATGTTTATAACAGCAATGTCCATAATAGCCAAACTGTGGAAGGAACCATGATGTCATTCAACAGATGAATGGATAAAGAAGATGTGGTATAAATATATATATATATAGTGTGTATGTATATATAGTATATATAAATATATATGTGGTGTATGTGTATATACATGTATATATATACTATATATATATAGTATATATATACTATATATATATACATACATACACAAACACACAATGGAATATTACTCAGCCATCAGAAAGGATGAATACCAACCATTTGCTTCGACATGGATGGGACTGGGAGGAGGGTATTATGCTGAGTGAAATAAGTCTGAAAGTCCATTGCCAAATTCAGTGTTAAGAACATTCATACCTGTGTTTTCTTGTTATAAGTCTTACAGTTTTGGCTCTTACATCTAGATCATTAATACATTTGAGTTAAGTCTTGTATATGGTATTGTATATGTATGATATTCAACTTCATTACTTTTCATGTGTATAGCCAGTTGTCCCAGCATCATATATTGAAAAGACTCTTTCTCCATTATAACGGTCTTACACCCTTGTCAAAACTCAGTTGGACATGGATTGATTGGATTTACATGGATTTATTTCTGGACTCTCATTTCTATAGCATTGGTCTGTATGTCTGTCTCTCTGCCAGTACCATACGTTTTTTATTACTGTAGCTTTTTAGTAAGTTTTGAAATCAGAAAGTTTGAATCCTCCAACTTTGTGTTCTTAATATTGTTTGGGCTATTTAGAGTCCCTTGCAATTCCATATGAATTTGAGGATTGTCTTTTCCATTTCTGCAAGAAAGGCCTTTGGAACTTTCATAGGGATTGCATTCAATCTATAGATTGATTTGGGTGGTATTGATATATTAACCACACTATCTTTTAATCCACGAACAGGGGATTTCTTTCCATTTATTTAGGTCTTTAATTTCTTTCAGCAGTGTTTTGTAGTTTTCAGCATATGTGTCTTTCACCTCCTGGGCAAAATTTATTCCTAGATATTTCATTCTTTTGAAAGCTATTGTAAACAGAACTTCCATTTTCTGATGGTTCATTGCTAGTACTAGAAATGCAACTGATTCTTTTGTGTTGTTGTATCCTCCAGCTTTGCTGAATTCATTTATTAGTTCTAATAGTTTTTAAAATGGATTCTTAATTTTTCTGCATGTAAGACCATGCCATCTGTTAATAAGCATAGTTTTACCTTACTGTTTCCATCTGGAAGTCATTTATCTCTTGCCTAATTGCTTTGACTAGAACTTCCACTATCATGTTGAATAGCAGCAGTGAAAGAAGGCATCCTTGTCTTTTCTTGATCTTGGAGGAAAGCTTTCAATATCTCACTATGATTATGAGGTTAGCTGTAGGTTTTTCATAAATGCCCTTTATTATGTTAAGGAAATTTTCTTCTATTCCTAGTGTGTAGTGTGTCTGTGTGTGTTCAGTCATGAAAAAGTGTTGGATGTGATCAGATTGCAGCTTTTGTCCTTCATTCTATTAATGTGATGTATTAGTTTATTGGTATTCATATGTTGAACCACCCTGGCATTACTAGGATAAATCTCACTTGATCATGATTTATAATACTTTTTAATATACTGCTGGATTTGGTTTGCTAGTATTTTGTTGAAATTTTTTGGCATCTATATCATTAAGGATATTATCTGCAGTTTTCTTGTGATGTCTTTGGCTTTGCTATCAGGGTAACGTTGACCTTTAAAAATGAGTTAGAAAATGTTGACTTCTCTTCTATTTTTGGAAGAGTTTGCAAAGGATTGATGTTATTTCTCCTCTACATGTTTAGTAGATCTGACCAGTGAAGCCATCTAATTCTGGGCTTTTCTTTGGTGGGAGGTTTTTTAAATACTGACTCAACCTCTTTGTCACAGGTTTCTTCAGATTTTTCTATGCATTTTTGGGTCAGTTTTTAAAATGTATGTGTTTGTAGGAATCTATCCATTTCATCTAGGTTGTCTAATTGGTTCCTAATATAGGAACCTAATATAAAGGATTATAACCCTTTTCATTTTAGGGAAGTAAGTACTAATGTCCCTACTTTCATTCCTGATATTAGCAATTTGAGTCTTTAATTCTTTTTTTCTTTTTTTTTTTTAATTCTTTTTTTCTTATTTAATCTAGCTAAAGCTTTACCAGTTTTATTGGTAAAGAACTAATAAAGAACCAACTTTTTTTTTAATTTTCTTTTTTGCATTTCTCTATTTTATCTTCACTCTGACTTTATTTCCTTCCTTTGGTTGGTTTTGAGTTTAATCTGCTCTTTTTCTAGTTCCTAAAAGTATAAAATTAGGTTATTGATTGAAATTTTTCTTTTTTAAAAGTGTGTACATAGGTATGTACTTATTGCCATTTTCTTGATTGTTCTCTGGTATTTCTTTGTAACTCTTTTTTGTTCCTTTTCTTACTCTGTTTTTTTGTGATTTGATGAATTTCTTTATGGTTTTATTTGGACTTTTTCTCTCTGTTTTTTTCTGTATCTAAGATTTTGTTTGTGGTTACCATGAGGTAACACTCTGTTATATAGCATTCTGTTCTAAATTGATGGTCACTGAAGTTAAAATAGATTCTAAAATAACTCCCATTTTTCCTAACCCCTCACCATGTTTTATGTATATAGATATGTGTAAAGATATCTTACATCTTTTTTGTGTGTGTGTATTTGTTAACTAATCATTGAAGATATAGTTGATTTTTACTACTTTTGTCTTTTATTCTTCCAGTTAACTTTATATAAGGCTTCAGCTGCTGCAGTAATGCCTGTGGTCACAGCTGGACTGTGAGGTCTGGCTCCAACTATTTCAGGTGTGCTTGTGGGTGATGCTGAATACTCTCTCCCCTTAGCAGAAGCCACTTTTTAGGGGTATCACTTCCAGTCGAGGCTACCTACTTGATGCTTTCAGGCAGTAACCACTTTGGGGACTTACCAAGTGTTTTATAATAGTATCTTATTCTATTTTCTTCACAGCAACATCATTAGGTAAATGTTCATTATTACTTGTTTGTTTTTTTTCTATGAGCATAAACTCCATAAGAGCAATAATTTGTCCATCTTTGTTTATCTCTCCATTACTTATAACAATGGCTGGTAAATTAGTACTTCAGAAGACACTTCCGGGTTTTAAACTTTACATTTCTTTTAGGTTTTTTAGCTTTTTTTTTTTTTTTTAAAAAGCAATTCAACTGAATAAATTTTAAAGTTCTTAATGTCTTTATTCAGTAATTCACAAATCAGTCAGCATACAATCTAGGAAATAGAAGTGAGTTTCTTGGCGCTGTGCAAATAAAAGACTATAGTCTGAAGGGAGTGGAACAAGGAAGTTTATAGCAGACCAAAAAAGTGGATTTGTTATTGCAAGGTCATTTTCCTTTAGAGGATGGCAGGAGTCTGTCAGGCAGATCAGGTGCTATTTAGAGATTCCTGATTGAATGGTTTAAGATCCCATTTCTGGGAGAGCTGAATCTGTAATTAAGTAAAGTTTCAATTTGGTTAGATGGGGCTTAGCAAACGTGACTTTGTTATGGTCCTGTTGTCTTGTTAATAATAATTCACCCCTTTGATCAGACTTTCAGCCTGAGAGATGTGGTCAAAATCGAAGGTATTACCATTACTTTCAGCTACCACTCTGAAGTTCTCAAGGGCTTTTTGCAGAATCTCTGTGTGCTATTTACCATTCGTGTCGTCTCTTTGTTGAATCTCTTTATGGAACTTCCTAGTCACAATATTGGGTTTACATTCTTTACATTGATCATTCTCTTCATTCCTTTTCTGACATTCTACCCTTAAGGGGATCATTTGCTTGCTGGTTAGTGGCAATGAACCTGCATTTAAAGCTTTTAAGAGGACATTGTGCACCAGGGAGAGTACCATGATTATTTAAAACAACATAATTCCTGATGTTTGGGGTTCATATCAGAGCCATGATCCCCAGGACCCAAAGCAATCAAAATCAAATAAGTCAAAGAAAACCCACACTGAAGGGCTTACTTTGTTAAGCCATCTGGCTTGTTCAGTGATCTAATGTGGCACAATCTCAGCCTCCCCAGAACTATCAATCCAAGTAAAGCAATTGGTGTTGGCTGCAGCACAAACACCTCTTTGTATGCTAAAAGATAATCAAGAGCTATCCTATTATCAAGAGCAACTTGGGCCATAGAGTCTAGATTTTTTGTTAGGCAGCTATTACTTTAGCAGCAGATTCTACAATACCTTTGAGTTAAAAAGAGATTCCTGATTATAGCCTTATTTGATCTTATTGGAAGCCAGAGAATTCAGAGAAAGAATGGTCAGAGGGAAGGAGGAATGCAAAGAAACCTTCTTCATCTGATGTCTTAGGTGGAAGCAATCTAATGTTGGCTATTTCTTTTCCTAATCAATTTGATTTTGATGTCTAGCATTTGCACAGGATCAGATGTCATGTGGGACCTTTTTCAGCTGTGAAATATGCAGCCAAGACTCAATACCTTGTAAAAGAAATCTTTATAAGATCCAATGAGAGTTTATTTCATGTAATTAACTGGGAAATTTGGTTATTTCTGTGATATACAACATTTTAAGAAAATGGCTAAAATTATTACTGATAACATTATACCAGGACATATCAGATTTCTAGGAATTTCATCCAGTTTCTAGAGTACATATGAATACCTTCCATCCATAGAAATAGTAACTGATATTTTTAATATCACTTCTTATTTGATAATGCTTTCCACATAATTGAACATATCTAACCAAATTAGTTTAACATTTGATAGGCACTTTTTTTTTAACGCCATTTGAATAGAACTCTTTTACAAATTAATTTTGGCAGTACCATCCAGTGGTAGAAAAATATGACGTAACTACAACATTTATATATAAACACACATGAACAACGTAAATAGATGCAAACAAATTCCTTATTGCTATTGTTCTAAAATGTTAGACATGAGTCAGGTATGATAATGCAGAACTCACTAGTTTATAAAAGAGCAGTTGGATCCAAATTATATTTCTGGCTGAAGGTGTAAGTTAAGGTTACCTGCTCAGATGCCTAAAGCGCTTTTACTAATATCTGTGATATTAGGATTTTCATAGGCTTAATTTTCAAACAGTACTCTCCCCTACTCCTTTTTTATCTTCTGATAAGAATTCCTCCCTGAAGTTTGCATTTTGAAGAGAGGCCTCTGTAAGAGTTACTGGAGAAGAACCGATAGAACATTTGCAATTCAGGGACCTAGGGAAGGAATGAATGTCCCTCACAAGAGCTTTTTTTTTTCCTGAATTCAAATTTTACAATACTTACCAGTCTTCTGAGATGAATAGGGAAGGTTGTAGAATTGATAAAAAGGATAGATGAAAAAAAAAAAAAAGATAGATGAGCTTTGAATTGCTTCTAGAACTTCATTTTCTGTTCTTGTAAAGAACCATTTTGTAAGACAGGAACAGTTAGTTGTTCTTAATTCTTCAGTGAATTGGGTAGCAGCCTAACTGATTTCAAAGGCCTTAACGACCATACAACTACATTATCTTCAATTTGCTTGTTTATATCAGGGAGAAGATCTTCAGTGAAGATGGAAATCAAAAGATTTTTATATTCTAGATTTAGAGTCTTGTCTTTGGAATATTTGTCTTTCCTTCTGGGTGTGTTTAGCTTAGGTGACAAGACCTAAAAAGAAAGTTCTTGTCAGGCTCTGAAAGTTAGCTTTCCAGTTTGCCCAATTTCTTTCAGTAGAGCTACTTTAAAAAAATCCTTTCAAAATCTTGTTGAGTTGTAGCTGGGACAAACAGTAAATACTTCTGGCAGTATAAACAACTCTGTGAATGGATGGCATGTCCCCAAAGAGGATACAAAGGATATGACTCAGGACCCAGAACCATTCCCAAAGATAGTCCAAAGAGAGAATGACTTCTATAATTCCTTTCAGAGCCTGGAAATGGTAGGGCCCAAACTGCAAATAGAGTGAAACCATCATTTCTGTTGTACCATATTTTTGAGGCCCCTAACCTAACTTGCTAACAAGTCCTCAGGACACAAAATGAGACATACGAGAAGGCAGTAGTTATCTGTGAGAGAGAAGGGATTAATAACCAGTGCGTCCAGATTTGGAAAAGAGACAATGTGAAATTTTACCTCCTTCTTTCAACTGGTTAGAGATCCAGGAATGCTGACTTTAGTTAAGATTTTACCCTTCACTGGCTTTTGCCAGTTTTCCCAGAATCCCATCTGTAGGTTACAGAGTGAATGGGCTTTGGAGGGCAGGTCCAGTATCTACCAGGATTTGGCATGGTTTTCCACTAATTTTAATTTTAATTTCTCCCTAGATATTTAAGGGGATAACTGGTAGCAGTTTGCCAGAGAATCCCTTGGAGTCCTGTCAACTCTGAGAGGGACCCATATGGGGGCCTGACTTTGAAAGTAAATATGAATGCATCAGTAAAGTCACCAATGTGGTAGACTTTTGATTGCAGTCCTATTACCTGTCTTTTCAGAATGGAAAGGCAGTTCAGGTAGAGGATTAGGATTAGTAGATTCTGAATACTCAGGTAAAGGAGGATCAAGGGGAGTAGTAGAACTTGCTTCAGTCTTAGTCTTTTAAGCTTCTTATGATCTTTAATTTTTTAGCCTTTTGCTTTGAATTCTTCAGTGAAGCTCTTTTGGAATCTGGGAGCCTTTTAAAGGTTTCTGCATACCAATTAAAATACGTGTCCTATTCTATTTGTTTGATTTGGGAACCCTTACTTTCAAATGCACTTCTTAAAAGAGCAATATGACCTATTCAACTGTTCTCCATAAAGGTGTTTTAATTCTCGATTGTCTGTCTTAGTAAGATTTTGCCATTTTTATAGATATCTACAGCTTCTGAGACCACTTTTTAGGTATAAAATAAGCGGTTGTGCCAGATGGTAGTATACTCAATTTTTTGAAATATGAGGATCCCATTTCTATAGGTAAGCCTTAAGTTCCTTGAAGCCAAGTTAATACCTTAGAGCAGCATGCTGCTGGCTTGGAGATTTTTGCTTTTTTATAATGTATCTTGTTGTATAGAAATTTTTTTGAGTTGGCAGGTGACCTAGTGTCAGTCTAAGCCATTCCATGACCAGTTTATCCTAGCATGGAAGTCTTAGAGTTAGGTGGTGAGGACTAAGAGCTTTTAGGTACTTGATCTGTACCCACCAGTTTTGTGGCTTTGGCTTCTGTGACTTCCATTAAATCATTTTACCTCTTATGCGCATTAACAGAAACCGATAGTAACCAGAGAAATGGAACTGTGGACATTAGCAGTAACCAAAGAGATAGTACCATGGACTGGCTACCATGGACTGGCTAAGAGAAGTCCTTCGAAGTGCACCACTAGCAGTTTCCAAAGTGGAACTACAGACTGAACCATCGTACCCCAGTAAATGGGGACTTTGGCCTAAAGCAAGGGCTAGGGACTCAGGTTTTGTTTTGTTTTGTTTAAAGATTTCATTTATTTATTCATGAGAGACACAGAGAGTGAGGCAGAAACATTGGCAGAGAGATAAGCAGGCTCCATGCAGAGAGCCCGATGTGAGACTTGGTCCTGGGACTCCGGGATCATGCCTTGGACCAAAGGCAAATGCTTAACCCCTGAGCCACCCAGGCGTCCCAGGACTCAGGTTTTAGATCTAACTGTCTGCTAACTCAAGCTGACCTGCTAAGTCCTTGACTGGGACGGTGGACTAACCAAGGGCTAAGGACTGGCTCTCTGTTAGAGCCTCCTGTGAGTCTAGATTGACCCATTAGTTCTGGGCTGGAAAGCCAATTAGATCAGGAGCTCAAAACAAAGAGAATGGAGCTCAAAATCAAGAGGAACTTAACCACGTCCTGCAGAAACAGTGAGAAAGACCAAGAAGTCACAGGGTTTATGGGTATCAGCATTTGTGTTTCTTGTTCCCAAAGCCATCAAGAAGTCCCTGGGTCTCACTGCTGCCATCACCCTGTTGAACAAATATCAACCAAATACATTTTAAAGATCTTACTGCCTTTATTCAATGATTGATGAATTGGGCAGCATCCAGTTTAGCAGATAGAAAGGAGCTCCAAGGAACTGTATAAGGACTACAGTTTTTAGTTTGTGGTTTTGGTTTGTGGTTTTTGGTATGTGGTTCATATATAACAACCAGTGTATTTAGCAATCTGTTTTAAGTTGATAGTTGCTTAAGTTCAAACACATTTTTAAAAACACTACATTCCCCCATCTCCTTGTTGCATGTTTTTGAAGTCTTATCTTAACAACTTTTTATTTTGTGTTTTCCTTAAGTAATTGTTATAGATATAGTGATTTTACTGTTTTTGTTTTTTAACTTACATATCAACTACCTTTAATGCATTTGCTTTTCCAGTGAGATTTTTTCTAAGTTTCTTCTAGTTATGCCTTTTCTTAAAGAGGTCCCTTTAACATTTCTTGTAAGACTGGTTTATGATGATGAACTCCTTTATCTTTTGTCTGGAAAAGTTTCTGTTTTAATTTTGAAACATAACTTTGCCAAGTAGCATATTCTTCATTACAGGTTTTATGCTTTTTTTCCTTTTAGCACTTTGAACATATCATGTAACCCCCTTCTGGCCTGCAAAGTTGTTGCTGAAAAATCAGTAGATAGGCTTATGGGGGTTTTCTGATATATAACTAGTTGTTTTTCTCTTGCTGCTTTCAAAATTCTATCTTTAATTTTTGACATTTTAAGAATTTTGTGTCTTGATGTGACACAAAATTCATCCTATTTGGGGCTCTCTATGCTTCCTGGACCTAGACGTTTGTTTCCTTCTCCAGTTTAGGGCAGTTTTCAGCTATTATTTCTTCAAATAAATATTCTCCTTTCTCTTCCATTTTGGACCCCTATATAAATGTTAGTACACTAAATGTCCCAGAGGTCCCTGAAATTATCTTCATTTTTTTTTAAATGTTTTATCCTTTTTGCTATTCAGCTTGGTTGATTTCCACTACCCTTTTTAAGGTTGCTGATCTGTTCTGCAACCTGAAATCTTCTGTTAATCTCCTCTACTGTACTTTACATTTCAGCTATTATGGTCTTCAGCTCTGATTTTTTTTCTTTCTTTGTTGAAGTTGTCACTGTGTTTATCTATTATTGGTAGAGTGAGCATCTTTATGACCATTATTTTGCACTCTTTATCAGGTAGTAGATTGCTTATCTCCTCTTTTTTGTTGTTCTTTTTTTTTTTTATTTTTTATTTCTATGATAGTCACACAGAGAGAGAGGCAGAGGCACAGGCAGAGGGAGAAGCAGGCTCCATGCACCGGCAGCCTGACGTGGGATTCGATCCCGGGTCTCCAGGATCGCGCCCTGGGCCAAAGGCAGGCGCCAAACCGCTGCGCCACCCAGGAATCCCCTGTTGTTCTTTTTTAAGGTTTTATCTTGTTCTTTTGTTTGGAACATATTGTTCTGTCTCCTCTCTGTGTTTCAGTGTATTAGGTAGATCAGCTGCATCTGTCATTCTTGAAGGAGTAGCCTTATGTGGAAGGTATCCTTTAGGGTCTATAAGCACAATCACCCCAGTTACCAGAAGCATGTACACCAGGGGTATGCCCTGTGTGGCTGCGTGTACCCTCCTGTTGTAGCTGGGTCATGACTTCTGCAGGCATGCTGTTGGTTGGGGCAGCTACCTAGAGCGGGAACTCCTTACAGGCTGACACTAGGTGTGATGGGGTGGGAGCCACTTTGTTGGTGCATCTGTTAGGGTGGGCAGGTTTGCAGGGTAATGCTGGGGCTGGGAAAGCAGTGAGCAACATTGATCAGAGTACCAGAAATGGTGCCCATCAGCATTACCAATCCCAGATAAACCTCATATAGATTCCTTTACTTGTGGTACATGTCCAAAATAGTAAATCTCCTTCATGTATGCCAGAGTGCTTTTCAGATTGTTGCCTCTGTGCTGGGTTGTGGAGCAAGCGATTTTGCACACTTTTATATTCCTATAACCGCCTGACTCTCCCAGAGTTAAGTCCCACTGATTTTCAAAGCCCAAAGTTATGGGGGCTTGTCTTTACAGTTCTTGTCCTCAGGGCTGGAGTAACCAACGTGGAACTTAAAGCCCTCACTCCTCAGGGACCTTTGCATTTGTGATCTCTTTCCCACTTGTATGTTGCTGCACCAAGGGTGTCTGTCCGGACCAGACTGTGCCTTTGTCTCCCCTAACCATCTCAGTGTGGCTTTTCCTTATATCTTTAGTTGTGGAAGAACTATTCTGCTATTCATTGAGTTGTGAGAGAGAGTTGTTCTATATGTAGTTGTAGTTTTGGTGTGTTTGTGGGATGAGGTGAGCTTAGTATCCTCCTACTCCTCCATCTCAATCCAAGAATCTCTGTGATGACTGTTGAGCATTTACAGTGTGGCTGAGTCCAAACTGAGATGTGCTAAAGTCAGTGGTGTATTGGTAAACCAGCTCTCGGTATAGGTTGGGGGGAGCCTTGATTTATGGCATTTGCTGATTTCCCTTAATGTAAGTTCTCCTGCTGTGGCCAATTTTAAACTACCAAAGTGCTTTAAAACCCTGACTTGTGAAGTGATAATGCGCAGTCAATTCCCAGAAGCCAATTTGAGTCAGCCCTAGTACCTCACTTGTAAGTGTAAAATATATACCTTTCCAAAAATTTAAGTGAAAAAAGAGCATTATAAAATATTAATATTTTTGTATTGATTACATGTTGAAATGACAATAAACAAAATTGAGTGAAATAAGTTGTCAAAATAAATTTCATTTGTTTCTTTTTACCTTTTTAACTGTAGCTAGAAGTTTAAAATTACAGATGTCATTCATTATATTTCTGTTGGAGAATGCTGCTCTAAATAGTTACATAGGACTATATAGCCCTTGGGACTATTAAGTATTGAGTGATTAAGTTCTATTTCTATATCATCTTTTAATATTTGCTTCTAGCATACAATTGTGTTTGACCTTTTACATTCAGTAGGTCCTCTTACATGTTGACTCATGTAAGGCTACTTATTTTTCAAGTTTTTTAATTGAAATGATGCATTATTTACAAATATACTTCTGCATTAATGTTTTTGAAACTTTTTTCTCATTTCAGGTTTTGGGTTTTTTTAAGAGAGGAAGAAAATTGTTTTAGTTTTCCTCAGCATAACCATTAATTATTTTATTTTATTATTTTATTTTATTTTTTATTTATTTATGAGAGAGAGAGAGAGAGAGAGAGAGAGAGAGGCAGAGACACAGGCAGAGGGAGAAGCAGGCTCCATGCCAGGAGCCCAACGCGGGACCCGATCCCGGGACTCCAGGATCGCGCCTGGGCCAAAGGCAGGCGCAAAACCGCTGAGCCACCCAGGGATCCCCCTAATTATTTTAAAAGTAAATCTAATTGGTGCTTTCAAGAAACTTAATAATGATATTAAAATAATGAAGTATGTACAAATGTGTGTGTGTGTGTTTTGGTTGTGTTTTTTTTTTGTTTTTTTTTTGTTGTTTTTTGTTTTTTGTTTTTTTTTTTTACTTTTTGAGAGATTGGTTAACCTTTTCTTTTTCCTAGTACAAGAGTTCTCAAGAAGTTAGTGACCATATTAAATCTAAAACTGGCAAATGCCTTTTAATGAAGAAATCTTTCAAAATGGACAGTTTAAGAGACAGAAGTAACACTATGTCAAGAAGATTTTATAGCAAAGATAAACCTCAATGACTGCTTACTCAGTGTTCACATAAATCTGAACTACCTAAAACTCCTATGATTTTCTTAGGTTAGGAGTACTTGTCAATAGATAGTATTCAGTCTGTCCATTACTTTATGAACAGTAACTGCTTTTAAGAGTAGCTCCTCTATTTCATCTCTAGGAACATCTCTTCTGATTTATGAGAACAGTACTTATGTTGCTGCACTTAGCTTTGCTTTTTTGTAGTTGGAAATGCATACATTGTTCTTGGTAAATCTTACAACTGCATTAAGGAAAAATTTGGAAGTTGAGCATTAGACATGGTGTCAGGAGGATGTAGTTATATTTTTGGCTTTATCATAAAAATCACTGAATATCTAAATGTATTTCTGTGTATGTTCTTCCTATAGATTGAAAATAAATGGTCATTTGAAGATTAATTTTGTTCAAGTGTTTCAAAGAAAAATCACTTTAAAGTCAAATAATTTGCCATTGTTAACAAAACCTACTGAAGTTTACTTTTATTAAAATATAAAACATAGTTTTTCTTAAAAAGAAATTTAATACTGTTTATATATTATTTCTTTTTCTTTAATTATTTCATTTGTTTGTGATGTGAGCAATTATATCTATAGAGGCATTTCATTCAGTAGAATTTGATATGGTCACTTATGATTCTTGTAATAAAATCTAGTCTCTCAAATGAGTGGGAAATATCAGAGCAGGTGACAGAACATGAGAGACTCCTAACTCTGGGAAATGAACAAGGGGTAGTGGAAGGGGAGGTGGGTGGGGGGATGGGGTGACTAGGGTGATGGGCATTGAGGGAGGCACTTGACGGGATGAGCACTGTGTGTTATACTAGATGTTGGCAGATCGAACTCCAATAAAAAACCATACGAAAAAAATCCATTCTCTCTATAGATATAACTGTTCTCCTAGCTTAATTCTATTTCATGATCAGTTTTATAGAATGTTCACTCAGAGCCTTCCCCCCTTTCCTTAATGGAAAGGGGGGAAGTGTTACAGATTCTTTTTTTTTTATTTATTTTTATTTTTTTTTATTTTTTTTTTGTGTTACAGATTCTTAGTCAATTTTAGCTTTAAGCCATTTCAAACTGTTTGGTATTGTTTTCCACCAGTTGACAATGTAGTTCATGTTGGTTTCTGTTTCTAAATGTATATATACATATATATGTATGTATATCCATATATGTATATATGCATAAATGTATTTGTGTGTTTGTATGTAAGTTCTTGCATATATGCAAATTTACATGTATTTCTCTCTTCATCCTCTAGTCCTTGAAAAAAACCTTTAAGTGACAGATTTATTTTCTATTTCTATTTTAACAGCTGATATAATACATTTTTTACAAGCACGATATTTGAAAGTTACTATACTAAATTAGTATAAATATTTTTCATCATTTCCATAAAGATCATAGGACATAGAGATTCTGAACTGGTTTGCAATTATATTAGGCACAACACAAGCACAGTTTTAATGGGTAAGCAAATTACAGGATTGAATGTTTAGCAGTACTTTTCTCCAGTCTCTAAGCAGATTTTACTTATGTGTTCTCACTTCTCCCTTCTTCCCTTTCCTCTTTCTTCTCTTTTCCTTCCTCACCTTAATTCCAAGCTCACTTAGTTGATATTCCTTTAAAGCTTAAATTCTTTAATCCAAATGTTGGTATTAAACTGAACTAAGGAATTCAGGGATCCCTGGGTGGCGCAGCGGTTTGGCGCCTGCCTTTGGCCCAGGGCGTGATCCTGGAGACCCGGGATCGAATCCCACATCGGGCTCCTGGTGCATGGAGCCTGCTTCTTCCTCTGCCTGTGTCTCTGCCTCTCTCTCTCTCTCTCTCTCTCTCTCTCTCTGTGACTATCATAAATAAATAAAAATTAAAAAAAAAAAAAAGGAATTCAGTATTTTAGGTGGCAGTTTAAATAGCTTCTCAAGAATGCTTTTTTTGGTACCTATAATTAATGATTCAAACTTTTATTCAAATATAGTAAGTTAAAAGACAAAGAGAAATGTTCAATATTAGCATTTTTATATTGTGGAAAAAAACATGATAGGAAGAAATACAATATGATTATCAAATTTGAGTGTCATACACCTTCCAGAAAGCCTCACTTCTATTTAGTAGTTGGCTGATTTGTGAGAATATTTCAGGATTTATGAATTGTGGCATACTACATTTTCCAACTGAGGAGGTTCACATTTTAATCAGATTCTCTAAGGCTTCTCAAAGATCTAAAAAAAGCTATCAGCATCCTTTTTTCTAATGTGTTTGCATATGTACATGAAGACATTTAGAGAGCTGATAAGTAAAAAAAACTAGAACAATATCTGATAGATAGTAGCTTATGGTCACGATCATTATTCACGCTTTTTTCCATCCCTCTCCCTGCAAAAACTAACAGGCAAAAAATAATTGGACTATGTTACAGATTTGGTTCACTGTGGTGATTTGTATGTGCAGGGTTTTCATTGGGGAGGACTCTCAGGATCAATATCTGTCAGGGAGTGAAGAAGGCAAGATTGGGCAGAAAGAAAAGTTTGTCTTTAGCTGATCTTTCAGGGAACTCAGAAGCCAGAATGACCCCATAGAGTTGTCTCTAGTTGGAGCAAGGGCTCTTGGCCTTTATACCACTGCATCAACCAGTCATTGGATTAGGCTGCTCTTCAGAAAGGAACAGCATCTGGAACAAAATGGCTTTCTTCAAGCGAGGGGACTTCTGCTGCAAGCTATCAGTCGTCAACACTCTGACCCTGGAGAAATGTGTTTGTTCTGAGGAGGAGGGAATGTGAACAGCATACCACTGAGTCTACCATACAGTCTCCAGGAAGTGTGGATGAAACACTAAAAGTTCAAGCCAGAAATCAGGAAAATATTCAGGATTCTTTCCTGGTTTGAGTGTTCTTAAATCTATTTTCTTTCTTCTCCCTGTCTTCCATAACCTAGGATGTCCTGTTTTCCGTCCTTTTTCCCCCTAAGAGTCCTTCACACTATGCCAAAGTTATCTTTTCTAATATAGTTTAATTTCTGGCCATCCTCAAACACCTTGCTGTCAAGTTTCTGTGCTTCCTTTGCATGTTATTTCCGGTGTCTGGTTTATCCTACCCCTTTCTTTATCTTGATTATTTTTACTCATTTATTACAGTTTGGCTCAATTGAGTCATCCCCTGAAAGCTTTGAGCACTTTTCCTCCCCTTCCCCTGTAACATCCTGTTTGTCTTCTTGTCTGTCCTCCCGTCTGGACTCATTGAGGCTTTATCTTTCCTGAAGGCAGAAATGGTATCTTTCATCTGAATAAAACCAGCCCCTGACCACCATGCCTAGAGTTCATTATAAGAGTTTAATGAATGTGGGCTGGATGAATGACTCAAATCAGTGCATGGTCTGAAAGCTTGTCTGGAAGGTGTTGGCAGAGGCTGCTCTGTGTTTGCATATATTAGTGTTTGCCTGCATGTGTAGAACTATATATAGCAATGGCAGATTTCTGCATTTGGATTCAAGTTAATGTGATAGATTATTTTCATTCTCTCCTCCAAAAAGTCTTCAGATGTGACTAGAGAAACCTCTCAAGCTTTCTTAATGCCTTGTGGAAACTAAATCAGTAATTTTTTTTTCCTATGGTACTACACTCCCCTCACTGCCCCCTCAAAAAAGAAAGAAAGAAGTGAAAAGCAATTAATTGAAAAGGTTCTAGTAAAAGTGCTCTAAGACTGATTTAAATAAAAGTAAGTTGTTTTGGTGAGGAAGGATTTCTTTTTTCAATAAACATTTACTGAGCACTTGACATATCACTGAGTTTTCAATATGTTCAAATCTGGAAATAGAATGATTAAGAAACTGTTTAAGAGCTTTTAGTCTAGTGGAGCCAAAAGGCATAATTCAGTATATAATAAAGTATGATAAGTGCTTTAATAAAAATACACTTAAAGTGCTAGCTGTAAAAAAAGAAAAAAAAAGTGCTAGCTGTAGAATCAGAGGGCTAAGAACTGCTGAGGAAGAGGTGTGATCTCTGGGAATGCTTCCTGTAGGAAGTGATCATTGGATTGTGTTTGAAAGTTGAGTAGGAGTTTCCCCAGGAGAGGGAAGCAAGGCTTATGAGGCAAAAGGAACAGCATTCATTCAACATCAACAAAAAACAAGATGATGACTGTATTCCAGTTGCTATGTAAGCCACAAGACCTCTGCCTTTATGGAGCTAATATTCTAGTTGGGGAGACAGACCGTGAACAAATTAGGTGTGGTGAAAGGAAACTAGACGAGGAAATAGGATAAGACTTAGAGGAGGTGTGTGTAGACAAGGTTGTCAGGGTGTGTTTCGGGGAACTCTAGTCCTGGGAGAAGTATAGAAACACGTTCTGGAGACAAAAGTTTGAGAAACATCATCCTGATAAATCCTGCTGTAAAAGAAACCTAGATAATTCTGGATTGAACTAAACCAAAAAAAATGCATTAGATGAGAAAACTCTCTGAGTCACTAGGATTTTCAGAGCTAAAATTCCAAATGATACAGTGTGGGAGAACCTGGACCAGAGTGTAAGGAGCCCAGTGGCCAGGCAGGGCAGGGCAGGGCAGGAAAGAGTCCCAGAGACGGAGACTTGGGGCCTGATGAACAAGGCCTTTTAGATGATGATGAAGTTTGCTACCCATTTTCGGGTAGGAGCCAGCAGTGTCAGAATTAGATTTGATTTCAGAAAAGTTACTGTGGTGGCAGTTTGAAAGCTGTCCTGAGTGAAGAAAGAATAAGTCATGAAGCTTTACAGTAAAAAAGAGAGCGATTAGGACCTGAACAATGGGGAAGAAAAAGTATGTTTTTAGAGACATTTGGAGGTAGAATCGATTCAGTCAGATAACTATGTTTATAGAAAATGAAGAATGAGTCAGAAAACTTCTTGGCATGTAATGTTTTAAACGAATGAAAGTACATCTTCAAGAGAGGGAAACTTGCCCCTGATCTGCCAGTAAATGAAGGTCACAGCAGAGTTGTAAGGTGGTGGCTGGCTAAGCTATGCTGAGTGTGTGAGAAACAGGAGCAAAGTAATATGTTCAAAAGTGTTCCAGACTCTGCATCTCTGCCACATTTTCTTTCACCCTTGAAATAAAGGACGGTTAGAAATGAAGTGGAAAAATATCAGCCAGTCTGCTTGTGAAAGGTTGAGCTTTTAAGGAAGAAACAAGCTCATTATCACTTTTAAATAAGACAGAATATGACCTTGAATTAGAGACAGATTAACTGCCTGTCTAATTGGTGAGTGCAGCACACCTAGCTATACAGCACTCCACTTGCTGAAGCCAAGGACAGGCAGGTGGCTCCATTCTGCTGCCAGAGAATCATCTGGACCTTGTTGGCAGGCACTGAAGCTAGAGGCACAGAGGAAGCTGCGGATGGCAGGGAATAGTAGAGAGCATTAGGAAGAGAGAAGGAAGTGTGGCTCAAAGTTATAAAATGTTATCTATATTTCTATCCAGTGGTGTGTGTGTGTGTGTGTGTAAATATAGATTTCCCATCAGTATTTTGTGTATCATATATTTGTCAACTAGCTATATTGCCAGTCAGATAAGAAAAATATCAACAATTTGCTCCTCTTCCTCCAACTGCAGGGGTATCTTGGTTAGCTACTTTATTAGCATTCAAAACCAAAACAGTTATTTGTTTTGAGGATAATAAAGTAGTAAATGAAGTGTTATTAATGCTTTAACCAAACTTAGCAAATACAGATGATTTCTTGTAAAGATGACAAAGTGCACTGTTTAAAAAAAAAAAAAGAAGAAGAAGATCTAATATTCTTCATTGGTGGACTTTAATCAGCCAGTAAAAAATAATTAAAAATACAGAGAGCAAAGTTAAAGAATATTAGTTACCAAAATATAGTAGTTTGATATCACTATGCCTCCTAATTTTTTCTTAGCCTTTTGATTACTGATGAACTAGAATAGAACAATAAATGGATTGTTATGCTTGACATTTTATACTTTGGTCTGGAAATATTGGCATTAAAATTTTTAAAAAGTCAAATTACTATTTGAGCAATAGTCTTAAATCTTGTAGAAATTTTTTTCTTTAAATTTTTATTTTCAAATAAGCCTTTTTTGATATAACCAAACAATTTGAACAATCATATTTTTCTAAAGCAGAGTTAGAAGAACTTCTAACCTAGGCATCAGAATTGACATTTATTTTGGTATATATTAGAGGAAATTGTGGTGTGCTTCTTTCTTCCAGAATGGAATACGAAACACCTTTTGTGAGCTGTAGGTTATACTTTGATGTTTATAGGCCATGTGAAATAGTAAGCTGTGGACTCCCGTTTCATTTAACCTTATCCCTTTGGCTTTCTACATTTTTCTTCTACCTGGTCCTTTCATTTTCCTGTTTTCCTGTTTGTTTCTTTTTGTCTCCTCCTTACATTTTTTCCTCTTGATGAGTTTCCGTCACCTGTTTTATTTCTGACCTTGGCCAGTCTGTGTCTGCTGAACTCCAGCCTTGTGGAGCTTGTGAGCAGAGAGGCCAGTTTAGGAGGATGGTGGTTTGATCTTGAGAATCTATCTGGCAAAACAAACACTGTCAATAAGTACTGTTGCCTAACTACATGTTCATTCTAGCTTCTCTACAGAATTTTATTTTCTTTAAAAAATTTGACTGTCAGGGTGCCTGGGTGGCTCAGTCAGTTGAGCACCTAACTCTTGATTTTGGCTCAGGTCATGATCTCAGGGTCATGGGATCAAGCCCTGTATCAGGCTCTGTGATCAGTGTAGAATCTGCTTGTCCCTCTCTTTCTCTCTCTCTCTTTTCTCTCCTTCTCTCAAATAAATACAATCTTTAAAAAAAATTTAATGTCTTTTAAATATTCCAACACAAAAAAACATATATGTAAACAAGCACATTATGAACTAGCTCCCCATGTGCCTCTCCCTCCCAAAAGCATTTTTTTTAATGATTTTTATTTATTTATTCATGAGAGACACAGAGAGGCAAGACACAGGCAGTGGGAGAAGCACACTCCCTGTAGGGAGCCTGATGTGGGACTCGATCCCAAGACCCCAGGATCATAACCTCAGCTGAAGGTAGGCACTCAACCACTGAGCCACCCAGGTGCCTCCCAAAAGCATATCTTTAACAAATAAACAAGAACAAAGTTAGGTATATAAGTTCAAAATTGACACATTATAAAATATTGCCACAGCCAATATTTCTTCATTCTTGAAAACATCAAAGAAAAATTTTAGTTTCAAAGAAAAGCACACCACTTTTGGTTTTAAACCCTAAATCTTTCTCGGGTTCACAGTAGTCTGGCTACAAGTCAAGCATATAGGTCCAATGGCCTGGGACATGTGCTCTTCTTTTAAAACTTAGCACTTCTAAAAAAAAAAAAAAAGATTACTTGAATTATGACTACACACAAAATATAAATTCTAAATGAACCCAACCATTGCTAAGACCCAATTTCAAAGAACAAGAATGGCTCAGTAATCACAATCCTCTTGCATGTCAACCATCAGTGCTTAACCATCCCTGTCTAGCCTTAGTGACTTAGCAGTGAGCATTTTCAGCATCTGTCCATTAACACACAAGTGGTCCACCTTCAGAAAAGCAGTCTTTCCAAGGATATGTAAAACATTGTGAGACCATACCTCCTGACCCCTAATTCTTTTCCACGGTCTACCTCAGGCATCTGTCCTTGGATTTTGGTGTTTCTTTGCCAAGTTTCTATTTTTGCTTCTATTTCACAAACTGATTTTGGGTGTATTGCTGATCCCTCAATTCTCTTTCTCTTGATTTTTAGCTTTGTGTTTCCTGTCTTGGAGTCATCCAACCCATCAACAAATTATACCAGTACCATCCTCAACATGCCTATATACTATCTTAGTATAGCATTTGCTAGTGAGGTTTATATCAGAAAAGTTAAGGAAAACTAGGTGCAGGAAAAGTCCTGAGTTGTACTTCATATATAAATGACACAACATCAGAATCGCTTGCTGAATATTTTGAAGTCCGAGGAGGGGGTGTGCATCTAAGGTGTTGCTGAACCTTTGAGACATTTTACATGCCCTACTCACAGGCTATTGTGTAAGAAGCATATTGTTTAGTGACTAGTAAGTGGTATTTTTAGTATTCTGCATTTATTTTACATGATAGTTTGTTACATACTGCATTTTACTGAGATTTTAAACTACTTAGATTTATTTAGGAAATCAGTTGGAGAGGAGAGGGGTTGAGTGACAGGTCTTGAACTACTCTAAAGCATCAGGGAATAGGTTTTGGTTGAGCATTTTTGTGTAGAACAGCTGTTTTTCAAAAACAGTTACAGCCAATAAGTGGGGAATGCAACCACTTCTAACCACTACTCTTATCACCCTGTCCTAAGCCAACATCATTCATTTGCTGGATTCTTGTAATGAACTCCCTGTTTGCATCCCTACTCTAGCCTTCCCAGCATAGTAGACAGAATATTAGGTCATGTTACTCCCATGCTAAGAACATTGTAGTAGCTCTGCATTTTACTCAGAGAAAAAAGCCAGACTTCATTTATTGGTCCACAAGATCCTGTTCTTCCTTTTTTTTCTCTTCCTTTATCTCTATGATCTCGATTATAATGTTAAATTCAAGTACATATGTTTATTAGCTATTGAAGTTTTTGAGTTATGTTTCACATAGTCCTCTTAAGGAAAACAAAATAATAAATTGCATAGGATTTTTAAATTCTTCTCACAGTAAATGGCACTCATTAGATAGACACCCCTATTTTAAGAGGATATATTTCTTCCTCTCTGAAATGAGGATAATACCTGCCAGTAATACCTAATCTCCTCAACGTAGTCTTTCTCTTGGATTTTTTTCTATTAGTTCATTTATTGTCCCTATATTTCCCTTACTTGATTTTCTTCTTCTTTCCCTAGATCCTCTCTGTAGGCCTAAATATGTCTGTCTTTGAATAGCTTTTCCAGCTAATGAAAAGCACTCTATTGTCTTTTTCCCCCATTATACCATTACATATGCTCAGAAACTTTCATTTACCTCAAGTATGCTGTAACATTATCAGCAAAATTATTTAAAGATGGATGATGGTTGAATGATTTATTTCTAGATTTGTAAGAAATTTCCAAATAAAACCTCATTCTAGAAAGATAAAGCAAAAGGGAAAAGGAAAATTAAATGATTTTGGTTAAGGAAGACCCTTCTCTGGGAGCAGGAGGTATTGATCTGTGATTAATCTAAATTTAATTTTGATGGAACCTGAAATTTCACAATACCCAAGATTTTCTTACATTCTGTGGCTTATATGTCAGTTTTCCATAGTAAATTTTTACATATGTGTATGTCGCCCAACTAGATATTTTTTATTTTTATTTTTTAATTTGTGTTTATTAATATGGGGCTTGAACTCATGATCAAGAGTTGCACACTTTACTAATGGAGTTAGCCAGTCACCCCAACAGTTTTTAAATGTTTCTTATAAGTATTAACATTATAGCATGTTTCCCAAACATATAGATTAGAATATATGTATATAATGTTATGTTTACTTTGCAAGGAACATGTTTAAATATATGTATTTAAGTTCCTCTATATTTAAATATATATATATCAAGAATATGTATATACAGAGAATATGATGTTGGATTCATTGTTTTGTTTTTACATTAAAGAGCTTTATTATACACCACACAATTGAGCTTTTTGTTTATTTCTGTGAATTCATTTTCTCCTCAGGTAATTTGTGGTATCATTTAAACTTAACTAGAGTTTGAAGTCTTTTCTTAAAAATTGCAATTCACAGATGGTCCTTCATGGTACCACTGCTGTTTGCCAATAACCAATTGCAAGTTCATCTCAACACAATTTGAATATCTGTGTGTAAAGGCTTTGGAGAATATGAGCTTGGAGTATTAGAATTACTTTGAAAACTTTGTGGCTTTCTTCATTTTAAAAAATTTGTAGCCATTTATTTTAAATTGATTTATTTTTCATTCCTATCTAATAATTCAAGAACAATGGACAGGTCAAATAGGCAGGATCCTGGGTGCTGTGATTGATTGGCATTTACATAGGCCTTTCATATAGGATTTAATAAAAAGCCGAAATTGAGAAATGTAATCTATAAGACAATCAGAGAAAAGCTGTTCTTTTAAGCACATTCTTGTCAGGATTGTACGATGCTCACTCTGTAACTGTAATAATTTTGTGTATCTGTCAAAAGATGTAAGCTATATTCAATAATGAGGATAGCAGGAATTTGAGGCTTCACGTACATTTCTTGTTGTTGCAGGAAGGTCAGCCCTTTGAAAAGGGATAGAAATGAACATTTCCCTAGAATTCTGTTTCCCTTCATTTTAGGCTATCTCTTAATTCCAGCATTTTACTGCATTTGATAAGCAGGCCAAATATACATTTTATTTATTTGGTAGGTGGGGGGTGATGAAACTTTACAAATTTCAGCTGGCATTGCACTTGGCTGATAAGAACAGAAGTTTGTACCGCTCTGAAGAGATTACATGAAGTAGAATTGGAAAGCAAATTGTATTTACAAAAGATAGGATGATGTTCCTAATAGGTGTCCAGAATAGACTATTCACTCTCATATTTTGCTAAGCTTTACTAGAAATAACTTCATTTCAAAAAAAGAACAAATCTGATTAAAGGTAAAAGCATTCCCTCTCCAAAGATACTCGTCCAAAGGTCTTACATTAAATTTTCCTGATGGGTACACAGCTGTACTTTAGGCTGTATCTGTATAAATTGGTAATATGGAAAATAAAAATAATCAAAATAGTATATGCTTTATGCACCAGTCATTTAGATTACTAGATTTATATCTATAATTTTGGAAGCGATGTTGCAATATGATGTTCTGACAATAACTGTCAAAGTCATAATACTGGGATCTATTTTCATCTTGTTGTCAAGGTAAAGTTATTGAAATTCATAGTTGGTAGGTCAGAAAGATCACTTACTATCTCTTGTCATCTGTGGTTTAATGCTGACCTAAACAGCTACTGTATAATGTCAAAATTATCACACAGTGTCCAGGCTGCAGAAGTACAACATGTTCCGTGATTTAGTGTACTTCCTGTCTAGAATAAAGATTATGCAAAGGCCAAAACAACCATGAGCTACAATGGTTTAGAGAAACTTAGTTTCTAATTTTGCTTTCTCTTTTTCCCATTCATTTTAGATTTTGGATTTAGTAAAAGGGACACATTACCAAGTAGCCTGTCAGAAGTACTTCGAGATGATACATAATGTAAGTACATTTTTAAACTTTATGACCTAATTCTTTGTTTTTTTGTTATTCTGTGTTTCTTTCAGGGATTTTAGTTGCAGCAATAGAAAATACTCCAGCTATTTTCACCAGAAAGGGATTTATTACATGGTATTAGGTACCTTATAAAATTTCTAGAAGGGCCAGCGAATTAAAATAGGATGCTACCAAACCAGAAACATTATAACTAGGAGAAGCTACACAATGAGAAAACCTTACTTTACTATAGCTGCCACCCACCACTTCACATCTAGAGATGAGACCAAAGGTCAGTAAACTTTTTCGGGAAAGTGCCAGATTGTAAAAATTTTAGACTTTATTGTCCATATGGTCTCTGTCAAAACTGCTCTTCTCTGCTTTTGTAGCCAAAAGCAGCCATAGATGGTATAAAAATGAGCAAGCATGGCTGTGTTCCAGTAGAACTTTATTTACAAAGACAGATAGTGGGCCAGATTTAGGCCTTAATTAGCCAACTCTTGGAATAGATCTAGATTATTTGCCCCAGGTGCCTAGAAAAACCAGAGGCTTTTGCTTTCTTCCTTGTAGAAAATCTGATTGTTTTACTTGTGGCCACCACCTCTATGTTACTCTTACTTCTCAAATCTCATATTTACTGCAGAACCTGTTACATGTAGGACCACCAATTGCAAGGGAATCAGGGAAATATGTCTGGTTTTTATCTTGCGAGCCTCTTTCAGCATGCTTCTGTAGTACAGCCATACCGTGAAGATACAATGGTTCGGTTCTAGACCATAACAATAACATGAGTGGAATGCATTTTTTGGTTCCCCAGGGCATGTAACAGTCACATTTCCATTACACTCTAGTCTGTTAGGTGTGCAGTAGCATATGTCTAGCAAATGTACGTACCTTAATTTAAAAATACTTTATTGCTCATCTGAGCTTTCAGGAAGTCAGTCTTTTTGCTGGTGGAGGGTCCTCCCTCCATGTTGATGGCTGTGGACTGATCAGGATGGTGATTGCTGAAGGTTGGGGAAGCCACACCAATTTTTAAAAATAAGATGTTTGCCACATCGACTGACTCTTTCATGCATGATTTCTCTATAGCATGCAATGATGTTTGACAGTATTTTGCCCATGGTAGAGGTTCTTTCAAAATTGGAGTCAGCCCTCTCAAACCCTGCTGCTCCTTCCTCAACTAAGTTCTGAATTCTTTGTTGTCATTTCAACAGTCTTCACAGCGTCTTCACCAAGAGTATATTCCATCTCAAGCTGCTCTCTCTGCTTGTCCATAAGAAGCAGCTCCTCATTTGTTCAAGTTTTATCATGAACTTGTAGCAACTCAGGCACATCTCAGGCTCCACTTTTTTTTTTATTTTTTTTTTTAAGATTTTATTTATTTACTCATGAGAGAGGCAGAGAGAAAGGCAGAGGCATAGGCAGAGGGAGAAGCAGGCTCCCTGCGGGGAGCCTGATGTGGAACTTGATCCCAGGACCCTGGGATCACACCCTGAGCCCGAGGCAGATGCTCTACCACTGAGCCACCCAGGTGCCCCCAGGGTCCACTTCTAATTCTAGTTCTGTTGTTATTTCTACATCTGCATTTACTTCCTCCACTGAAGTCCTTAACCCCTTAGGTTATCTTCTCCCAACAGCCCAACCTGTTAACGTTGGTATTTTTACCTCTTCTCACAAATCACGGGTGTTCTTAGTGGGATCTAGGATGGTGAATCCTTTCCAGAAGGTTTCTAATTTACTTTGCACAGATCCGTCAGAAGAATCACCGTGTATGGCAGCTATAGCATTACAGAATGTATTTCTTAAATAGTAAAACCTGAAAGTCAAAATGACTCCTTGATCTGTGGGCTGCAGAATGGATGTTGTGTTAGCAGACATGAAAATAACATTAATCTTGTTGTACATCTCCATCAGAGCTCTTGGGTGGCCAGGTACCTTGTCAGTGAGCAGTTTTTTTATATATATAATTATATATTGTTCGTTTTGTTTTATTTTTAAGTAATCTGTGCCCAACAGGGGCTTGAACTCATGACCCCTAGGTCAAGAGTCGCATGCTCTACCAACCGAGCCAGCTAGGTTCCCCCAGTGAGCAGTAATATTTTGAAAGGAATTTTTTTTTTCCTGAGTTGTAGGTGTCAATAGTGGGCTTAGAACATTCAGTCAAAAAAAAAAAAAAGAACATTCAGTCAACCATGTTGTAAATATACGTGCTGTCATCCAAGCTTTGTTCCATTTACAGAGGATAAGCAAAGTAGATTTAGCATAATTCTCAAGGATTATTCCAAGGATTTTCAAAATGGTCAGCATTGGCTTCAACATAAAGCTACCCGCTGCATTAGCCCCTAAAAAAAGTCAGCCTGTCCTTGAAAGCTTTGAAGGCAGGCATTGACTTTTCCTTTCTAGCTGTGAAAGTCCTAGGTGGCATCTTCTTCCACGATAAGGCTCTTTCATCCACACTGAAAATTTGTTGTTTAGTGTAGCACCTTTAGGAATTCTCTAGGCTAGATCTTCTGGATAACTTGCTGCAGGTTCTACATCATTCACCTGCTACTTCATCTTTCATTTCCAATGTTATGTATACAGCTTCTTTCCTCAAACCTCATGAAACAACCTATGTTAGCTTCAAACTATTCTGTAGCTTCCTTACCTGTCTCAGCCTTCATAGAATTGAAGAGTTAGGGCTTTGTTCTGGATTAGCTTTGGCTTAAGGGAGTATTGTAGCTGGTGTGATCTTTTGTCCAGACCAGGAAAACTTTCTCATATCAGCAGCAATCAGGCTGTTTTGCTTTTTTATTCATGTGTTCACTGGCACAGCAGTTTTCATTTCCTTCAGGAACTTTTCCTTTGCATTCAAAACTTGAGTGTTTGGCAAAAGAGGCCTAGCTTTTGGCCTCTCTCAGCTTTCAACATACCTTCCTCACTAAGCTTGATCATTTCTAGCTTTGATTTAAAGTGACAGATGTGTAGCTCTTCCTTTCACTTGAACACTTAGAGGCTGTTCTGGGGTTAATTGGCCTAATTTCAGTATTCTTGTAGCTCAGGGAATAGGGAGACCAGAGGAAAGGGAGAAAGATGGGGGAATGGCTAGTCATTGGAGGAGTTAGAGCACATACAACATTGGTTATCAATTAAGTTTGGCATCTTGTATGGGCATGGTTTCCAGCACAATTACAGTAGTAACATTAAAGGTCTCCATAAGAAAAAATAATAATAAAGTTTGAAATATTATGAGAATTACCAGAATGTGACACAGAGACATGAAGTGAGCAATACTATTAGAAAAATGGTGCCTATAGACTTCTTCAACTGCAGGGATGCCACAAACCTCCAATTTGTAAAAAGTATCTGGGAAATGCAATAAAACAAGGTATGCCTGTATAAGTCCTACTAGTAGCTTCTGAAAGGTGTAGAGCAAGGGTCACAAACTCAGAGGCCTACAGCGGTCAGGGCAGCTAACCCAAAAAAGTACAGGTGGCTGAGATTAATATGAGAGTATGGAAGGAATTATGGTGTGCTAATGAAATCACATCCGTTAGGTGCATTCACATTGACAGAACATGTCTGCAGGTGCAATTCAGCCCCTCTACCCCCTTGTTTGTAACCACTGGTCCTGATCATGGCTTCCTAACCTAGGACAGACATCTAAGAATAGACATGAAAGTCCATGCACTTCTTGAAACATTTTTATCTGCAAATATATCTGCTTTTTTTTTTTTTTTTTTTGGAGTCTGTTATTAGGTTGCCAAGGGATCCATCCATGACCCTCCCCAAAAAAGATGTTCAGCTACCATTCAGTGCTGTTTTAGAATCATTTTTATCTTTTCTAGTTTTCATGAAATAATTTTTCTAATTTGGTTATATATTAGTAGTATTTCTTACATTATAAAATATTTCATAGGAAAAATATACCCTATAATATTACCAGTAATTAATATAGTATTGTCAGCTAACATCTGTAGAACCCTTCACACATACCAAGCATGCCACTAAGTACTTTGGCCACATTAGGTTGGTTTTTTTTGTTTTGTGTTTTGTGTTTTGTTTTGTTTTTAAGATTTATTTATTTATTTGTGAGAGACACAAACAGAGAGAGAGGCAGAGATACAGGCAGAGGGAGAAGCTGGCTCCTCGCAGGGTATCAATCCTCGATCCCGGGATCACGACCCGAGCCAAAGGCAAGCGCCCAAGCACTGGGCCACCCAGGCATCCCCACATTAGCTCTTTTGATCCACACTATAATACTACAACTTTTTTTTTTTTAAACGAATAAAGTTTAGAGAAGCTGAACAACCTATGTAAGGTCATACTGCTTATAAGGGATGGACTTGTATTTGAACCAGACTGCCAAGTAACTCATTAAAGCTTACGAGCCTAACCGTGACTGTGGACTTACAGAATCTGATACTGTATTTGTAATAATGACTGTTGAGGTCACTAGCATTTTCCTGTCTACATTCATGATCCAACCACCATACTTTATGTTAAAAAAAATCCAAAGCCACATACTTTATGTTAAAAAAAATCCAATTCTGTATGATTTACCTGAAGTACCACAGCTGGCAAATGGGAGATCTGGAGCTAGAACCCCCGGTCTGCTGTGGGTCTCGTCTTCTATTACACCTAACTGTTGAAAATATAACCATTATTTAAAAACCTAAAAACTGTTTTCACAAAATCTAAAGGACTAAATAAACATCAATAAAATAGGAGACCAGCACAAATTCTCAGTTTTATGAGTATAGAAATCTCACCAGATAAGCCCTATTCGTTTGGTTTTTTGTTTATTGTTTTTTTAAGATTTTATTTATTCATGAGAGACACAGAGAGAGAGAGAGAGAGAGGCAGAGACATAGGCAGAGGGGGAAGCAGGCCCCATGCAGGGAGCCCGCCATGGGCCTTGATCCTGGGTTTCCAGGATCACATCCTGGGCTGAAGGCAGCAGCACTAAACCGCTGAGCCACATGGGCTGCCCTCGTTTGGTATTTTTAGCACCAGTTTTGCATGACTTTTTGCTTAAAGACCATATTCCTTAATTTGTCTGCATAGCTTGAGAGATTTAATTTCATATGTGTTCTTAATTATTTGTGGACCCTTTAAATTAGAGACCTCAGAACTTCCACAGACTGAGGTCTATTATTCAACTTCTTTCCTTGTTTTTAAATAAGATATGAAAATTAGATTTAAATATTGAGTTTGGGCAGCCCCAGTGGCGCAGCGGTTTGGTGCCGCCTGCAGCCTGGGGCGTGATCCTGGAGACCCAGGATCGAGTCCCACGTCGGGCTCCCTGCATGGAGCCTGCTTCTCCTTCTGCCTGTGTCTCTGCCTCTCTGTCTCTCTCTGTGTGTTGCTCATGAATAAATAAATAAAATCTTTAAAAAAAAAAACTTTATTAAATAAATAAATAAAATAAATAAATAAATATTGAGTTTGTGACATAATCACCAAAAGCAAGAAAAAATTTTTTAGTTCTCAGATCCGCTTTTGTAGTATCTCATTCTTATAGGAGTATTACTATTATGGCCAATTTTAAAACTTATGTTAGATGAATGAAGATATTGAAAATACATTTGTCTAAATCCTCCCACATATAACTTAAGCCACATAAAAATCAATGGAATAAAAAGGCTGTTTGAATTCACTAGATGTCTCATTATAGATTTTTAGTTGTGAACATGTATTAGTATTTCTCATTTAATTTCAAAATAAGATCCATTTTTATTGTCAGTTTTCTTCCATCCTGCCTGCCCCTGTTAATAATTTTTTTTAAGCTATGTTTATTTTCCTGAGGACTCTGTGATCAAACTCATTTTGATGAAAGTTTTGAAAATGAACCGGTTAATTGATACCATTTACAGCAGCACTATGATAGTTCCATATGGCTTTTTTGGTAATACCAGCTGCCTCATTATAAGCTGTCATTGCAAAACCTCTTGATTAAAACCCAAACATCCCATAGGTAAAACAATATTGCTTCCATTCCTTCAAAATCTACTTTTGCTGTGGCAGAAATATGGACCTATGTTTCTGTGAAGGTCATTGTGTGCAAAACATGTTGATTCCAAGCAAACGTTTGAGATTTAGTTAGATGTCAAAATCTGGCCTGCTTGAAATCCGTTTTCTTCTCTTCAGTGTTTTTAGGGAGCAGTGTTTTATATTGTAGTGTATTTTTTTCTTGTGATTTACTCCCTGTGTAAATGAAACTAGGCCTTGTGTAGATTAATCTCTGAATTTTAATTGAAAATCCTTTCTTTAGAAATAGATCTCCTTAGGCACTGGGTCATTTTTGATACTTATTTTCCAAATAGCTGAGCATAATTTTTTTCTTACCATATAAATCTTTACAGAAATCTTGCTAAATTCTATCACATTTTCCTGCAATCTTGAACAGGATATACCAAATACAATTCAGCTTTTTTATAATACTCAGGGTCATTATTATGGGTATCAGTTAGGTTGCTGGGCTAGAAACCATGATTGTGTCTTACTTGAATCACTACAATAGCTTCCTAACTCATTTCCCAGTGTCTACAACATGTGTACCATTCCAGTTATTTCCTCTCCACATAGCTGCTAGAATTATCTTTAAAACAGGAATATGATTACTTCAACAAACTGTTTTAAAGAAAGACAACAAAAACAAACCTTTATTTAAAGGGCTTCCCAGTTGCTCTAAAGATGAAATCCAAAATCAGCAATGTAGCCTTATAAAGGCCTCTCCACTTCATTTCCTTCTCCTGGACTCCCAGCTACACTGGTCTTATTTCACCTTCTTTATAGTACTTCGGGACTTGTAAGCTAATACAGCAGCATGAAAATGCATCACAGAATTTCCATCTCTCAATAGTGAACAGTGTACAAAACTAATAAAAAATAATCATCAACCACAAAGGAAAACATCACCAATACCAACCAATTAAGAAAAACAGCAAGGAAAGAAACAAAAAATTCTCAGTGTTTCCATATCTAGAATGTTCCTATCTTATTTATTCATGAGAGAGAAAGAGAGGCAGAGAAACACAGGCAGAGGGAGAAGCAGGCTCCATGCAGGGAGCCCAATGTGGGACTCAATCCTAGGTCTCCAGGATCAGGCCCAGGGCTGAATGTGGCACTAAACCGCTGAGCCACCTGGGCTGCCCAGGTTCCTATCTTTTTTAAAAATAAAGAGTAAAGGAAATAGCTGCTGACTTTTAAGCAGAAATAAGTGAAAGTGGGGGATTTCAATGGGGATAACTTGTATTCTCTATTCTTTCTTCTAATTTGATTTTGAAGTAAAATCTGTTTTCATTCTGTTAGAGTTTGGGGGGGCAGTGCAGGGAGGAGCCTAAACCAAAGCTAATTTTTCTGAAGATGAAAGGTAACTAAATGGCAGCTTCCTTCAGCCAGAAATAAAAGGGAAAGAAAACATTACAAAGACAAAGAACCTCTCTTAAAAGAAAATACAATGCAGTATACAGAAGGAAACTCTTCCTAATTTTCATGCTACCAAGCAATTTAATTAGATCGTAAGTTCAGTAAAATGAGTTTATTAGCAAAATGAGTTAAGAAAGTATAATTGGAGACCTAAGAGAGCAGCTGGAAAAGCCAAACATCACATAAAAACATGATACGTGCCCTCATTTCAAGGCTGCTGTCACTGTTTTAGTTGGTTAATAAGAGCATTAATTAAAATGGAATAAAAATATGTACATTTTTTAAACAATATAGTATAAGGTAAAACATTTTAAAAGTCTTTAATTCATCTTTTGATGTAGGGCAAGGTCTCTTATTTGAGTAGAGTCTCGGGATTAGAATTTAACCTTTTTTTAATTAATTAATTTAAGATTTTGTTTATTTATTCATGAGAGGCAGAGGAAGAAGCAGGCTGCCTGCAGGGAGCCCTATGTGGGACTTGATGCTGGAGACCCCCAGATCACACCCTGAGCAAAAAGCAGATGCACAACCACTGAACCAACCACTCCAATGTCTCTCATCTTGTTTTTTAAATAAACTCTACTGACAATACACCATCACCAATTTCCAGTTCAGGCTTCTTTAAAGTGGGAGAGGAAGCTAATGACACATAGAAAACAATATACTCTTTGTCCCTTTCCTTTGGGGAATTCACCTTTTTTTTTTTTTTTTTTAAGTGACTTGCCTTTCTTGAGTCTTTGCAAAGCAATTATTTCAGAGTTCATAGAACCAACAACTCTCTTTTTACACTCCTATTTCCTTGGTTTTCCCCGTGGCAGCCTTATGACGTAGCAGATATTACTATAATTAACTCCATTTCATTGACCAAGAAACTGAGGCTTAGAAAGATGATCATATTTCATTTTGTCCAAGTTAAAGTCTAATAATTCATTTCAATCCAGAGAGTCCTCTTCTGTGATGATAGATGTACTGAGAATTTTTTTTTTTTAATTTTTTTTTTTTTTATGATAGTCACAGAGAGAGAGAGAGAGAGGCAGAGGGAGAAGCAGGCTCCATGCACCAGGAGCCCGATGTGGGATTCGATCCTGGGTCTCTAGGATCGCGCCCTGGGCCAAAGGCAGGCGCCAAACCGCTGCGCCACCCAGGGATCCCTGTACTGAGAATTTTAACAAGTTGAAACAAGGTGTAGAAAATCCCCAATGTATAATTATACCACAAAGTGCTAGATTCTTTTTACATGAAATAATACCACTGTGTTTTTTTATAATCTTTATAGCCAAGTTTAACTCCAGAAATAATATTATGATATGACTGTAAGTTTATTTGACTTTGCATAAAACCTCCTAAAACAGATTTCAGAGCAACTAAATAAATAACCTAGTCAGATGTCCTTTAAGTCAGACAAAACCAGTAACTAGTTCTATGATTTTGCATAAACCATGTAGTCTCCTTAGGCTTTGTTTTCCTAGTTTGTACATGTAGGAGGTTCAGCTTAAAGGATCTTCAAGGTCTTTCCAATCTCTAATGTTCTTTATTTATAAAACATAAAGCCTTCTGATTGAAATGTGTTACACAATAAACTTTTCATGAAACATTCTGTAAAATGCAAACTTTATATTGGATCTCCCACTTTTTAATGAATTGGGTGAAAAATCGAATATAATAAAGTTCACAAATGACTCTATTGTTAATAAAAATTATAGATTTATCACAAAACATTCAGGAAACATTTTAAAATTAAGCAGCAAAGTAGCAGATAAAAATGTGTTCTTAGTGATCTGAGTAATAACTCTTAAAATGAACTAGTCTGTATGCTATCAACCTGAAGTTACTATCAACAACTGACTAAAGAAAATCAGAATCCTAGAGTATTCAGGTAGGTATTACCAGAAAATACCTTGTTTGTTTATTGGTTCCCTTGTTAAGAGGGTTAATTCTGAGCATGACAGCAATTCTTTTAAACCTCTGCTAACCTGTTTTAATCTACCATAAGATTTTTAGTGACTCCCTGATGCCTACAAAATTAGGTCTAAACTACTTAACTCTGGTTTTCAAGGCTCTCTGAGGTCTGGCCCCAGCCTGTCTTTCCAACTTCCTTTCCTGTTATTCCCTTTTATATGCCTTTTCCACCAGGCCATCTGATCTACTTGCTTTACAGGAGAATTCCTTCTTTGCTCATGCTGCTTATAATAACCTTGACCTCATTATCCCAGCTTTGCACTCCCTCTGTCTTCCCAAATTCAACTCATATAGCACTTCCCTTACAAAGCCTTCCTTGATCAACCCAACCAGAATTTCTCTCTCATGTGGAGCTAATAAGCCTTTATCTATGACCCTTACCACTTTACTCTTCAAAATATTTTATTTATTTATTTGACAGAGACAGAGACAGAGAGAGCACAAGCAGTGGGGGTGCCAGGGAGAGGGAGAAGTATCTTCCCTGCAGAGCAGGGATCCTGATGCAGGGCTTGATCCCAGGACCCTCAGGTCATGACCTGAGCCAAAAGCAGATGCTTAACCACTGAGCCACCCAGGTGTCCCATGTATCACTTTGTTCTTGATAGAAGTTTTTAAGTGTATGACTTATTAGGCTGGAAATTTCTTTATATTTGGTTTTAGGCAAATACATTCTTGTGTGCTGAAAAACTACTAGCTCATAATGTAGCCTTATACACAGTAAGTCTTCAATTAATATGTGACTGGTACACACTGGTTAGTTCCGGGCTCCACTTAACAAATATTTAGATACCTACTGTATGCAAGTCACTTCAGTACAAAGAGTGAGACGTAAAAAGGTTGGTAAATATAAGACATATGAATAGAGAAAGTGTAAGGGCTTCTCAGTTTGTAAAAAATTTGAAGTGAAATATCCCCTAACAACAACAAAAAAACCGACAAAGAAGTAAAGTTTTTTTTGTTGTCAGCTTCAACTGTAGAAGGCAGAGAGGGCAGAGATTTGACATTTGATCAACTTCATCTGACTCATTGGTTGAATGGAAGGAAAGTGACTGGTGTAGGAGGTTCATACTTCCAGAGCTATCTTGCTCTTATGTCACACCCCAAGAATTAGTAAAGGTTTATACATTTTAAGGAACACATGTGTTACGAAATTACTGACCTTGGCACAAGGACATGACAGCAGAGTATACTGGTTCGGAGCATGAATTCTGCTAATTCATATCCTATCTCCCCTACCAATGTGTGGTCTTGGGCAAATTGACTTAACCTCTCTCTAACTGGAAGAATATTGATAATCTATGTTCATAGGGCTCTTATGGAAGTTAATTGAATATATACCTGTGTATGAATGAATATGGCATGTGTTTATGCCATTTAGGACAGTGTCTGGCACATAGTAGGCATTCAGTAAGTGCTTGCTAATATTAAGGAATATATTTTTCTTTGCCATTAAATTTTGGAATCAAAGTTAGGAAAAAAAGTCATACTTGTTAAATCTTCAAAATAAGAAGCATTAATACCATTACAAAGCATCATTGAATATTAAAGGCAAAAGGTAATGGGTAATTTGAAATTTAAAGTATAGTGATAGTATTTGACAAAAGAAATAACAAAACAGGGCAGCATGGATGGCTCAACGGTTTAGCACCGCCTTTGGTCCAGGGCGTGGTCCTGGAGACCTGGGATCGAGTCCCGCATCGGGCTTTCTGCATGGAGCCTGCTTCTCCCTCTGCCTGTGTCTCTGCCTCTCTCTCTCTCTCTCTCTCTGTCTCTCTCTCTATGAATAAATAAATAAAATCTTAAAAAAAAAAAGAAAAAACAATGAACCTGGTCATGTTTGCATTAAGCCCCATTGAAAATTACCAAAAGAAAAAGATTTTCTATAAAAAGTAAGAGCAGGGAAAGCCTAAGATTGGAATGAAGAAATTATATTAGGTTGCTTTTTCAGTGTTTATATGAGATTAGATATGCCAGACTTATAAATATACTGTAAAATATGAATGGTATCAGGGACCAGTAACAAAATATTGTCTGTTTATATCCACTCCCTATGGTTCTGGAATGTTTAAGAATTACACCCTCCTTTTTTTTTTTTTTTTTTTTGGACAAGTGTTTATTGACAGACAATATGGCAGGTATTATGCTTAGCCCTTTGAGATGTTGAGTAGAGGTAGAGATGAAGTAGAGCTGGATAGGGAATTGGAACTTGGTGCAGAGGTTCAGGCTGGAAATACAAATGTAAGAGACATTAATGTTTAGGTAGTAGGTGAAGCACTTTCTGAAGGAAATCACCTAAGTAGTGGATTGAGAGTTATGACCGGGAACTACCTGGATCCATGTTCCAGGCACTAAATAGTTTTTTAGCCAGGTCTAGAATAGTTTATGAAGCACCTTTATTTATACCTTTGCTATATACTAATATGATAATACATTTGCTTTCTTACATAGGTGGATGATTGTGGCTTTTCTTTGAACCATCCTAATCAATTCTTTTTTGAGAGCCAACGGATTCTAAATGGTAGTAAAGACATCAGGAAGGAATCCATCCAACCAGAAACTCCTCAACCCAAACCAAGTGTCCAGAAAACCAAGGATGCATCATCTGCTCTGGCCTATCTAAATTCCTCTCTGGAAATGGATATGGAAGGACTAGAGGATTACTTCAGTGAATGATTCTTGAGCCCTTAGGAACCTTTTTTGTCACTAGCTTTCATTTCTTTCAAGATTTTGCCTGTTTCTTTTTTAACCTCTGTCTATTCCCTCTACCCCTCCCCAATTCATCCGCTGAAAAGCAGGCTTATAGGTAAAAACAAAGACCGACACTGTATTTTGCTTTGACAGAAGGGAAAAGGAAAAATTTCTCTTGAAATCTAATACTTGTTTTTGGAGATAAAACAGCTTTCTAGACTGGTTACCCTCCCCTAGAGACAATAGAACTAAAAACAACTTATTTTGACCCTTTTCATTATTTTTTGCCCAGTCCTTTTTTGGACCATTTTTGTTAATAAATAAATCAAAATGTGTATTAGTGTGTCTGTAATTGTAGGAGTCATATGTTGAGAGGAGTTGTCCAAGATGGTGGCATAGGAAGACCCCGAATTCTCCTCTTACCCAGGACACACCCAGTCTACACCTACACATACAGAAGTTCTTCCTGAAGAACAGAGGCTGATTATAGCTTCTGCACAATGTATAAAGGGGCCACGCAGAGGAGTGTAGAAGAGTTGAAGACACAGGAATGATGGGAACTCCACTCCCAGTGCTACAAACTGCAGTAAGAAGGGAGAGCACTGAAGACCTGGGGTGCAGGTTCACCCATCCTGGAGCACAATAATAACAACAAAAAATGACTTTAGACTATAAGTGAAGGCAATACATCATTAGCCCTAGAGCATCTGCCAAGCAGTATAGGAACTGCTGGAAGTTGTCTCCAGAATCAGAGGTGCTGGTGAACAGCATTGTTTGATTCCCCTCTATCTTGATAGTGTAGACAGCAGCAGCATCCTGGCACTCCAGCCAACCTGTTGCCTCAGTGAGCCTTGGGCCTTTAGCATACCCCAGTTCCAGCCATCCCACCAAAGCTGCCCCAGTGTGGTACATATCAGGACATCCCTGGGCTGTGCCCACTATATGTCAACTACCTTGCCAAGGTGGCCCAGGTGCAAAGCATGCCAGGACACCCCTAGTCAGGGCTGGCTTCAGCTTCAGCCGTCCCACCAGGACAGCCCCAATATGGATAAAGCCCTACCCCATACCTGCCCTAGGTCTAGCCATCCTGCTAAGGTGGCACCAGTCTAGAGCACCCCAGCACTCCCTGGCCATACCCACTCCACCTCCAGCTATCTGGGCCAGGGCAGCCCTGGCACAAAGTGCTGCAGGACCACAGGCCTGCACCACCCCAGCTCTAGCCAGCCAACCAAAGCCACAAACATGTAGTCTATACATAGCCACTACACAAGGCCACTCCTTCAAGACTCAAGATGGGTGGTAGTTCACCTAATTCATAGCAATGGAAAAAGCCAAACAAAGTGAGACAGAGGAATATGCTCCAAAAAGAAAAACACACAAAATCAGAAAAAGAACTAAACGGAGATAAGCAGTTTACCTGGTAAGAGTTAGTTCTGATCTAAGATAGTGATATAGTATGACCCTTAAATCATCTCCTCCATGGACACACCAAATCTATGTATAAAGCCAATTCCTCCTGAAGCACTGAAGGCTGACTTAATAGCTTCTGTACAACAAAAGTTAGATCATGTAGAGAATAAGAGAGACAGACACAGTAACAAGGGAACCCCATCCTTGATGCAAATTGTAGTGGGTAGCAATAGTTCTGAAGGACCAGGAGCAGATTCATCTGCCCTGGGGCACAGGAAAGAAGCTAGTTTAAAAGAGCAGCTAGTATATAAAAGATCTAGCCCTAGAACTCTGCCAAACTGGGGGAAATGCTAGAATTCTTGTTAAATCAGGCTGGTGAGCATCATGGTTCATGCTCCCCTTCTTTGATAGTGAAGATGGTAGTAGAGCCTCTGGATACTGTAGTTGGCCTGCCATTTCAGTGAGCCCCAGTCTCCTAGCGCACACCAGTTCTCGACATTTTAGGGCACAAGAAAAAAAACACAAATTAAAAGAGGCACTATAATGTAAAGGGACTAGCATCAGAACCTTCCCAAGCACCAAGGGAACTGCTGGAACTCTGGGATGGAAAGGCTGATGAGCACCGTAGTTCATGTGCTCCATCCATATTGGTAGTGCAGATGGGAACAGGTCTGGGCATCCTAGCCAGCCTACTCCCTCATTGAGCCCCAGGCCTTTAGCCCACACCGACCCAACCCAACCCATCCCAGCCAGGAGGCCCCAGCATGGTGCACACCAGAACAATCCTGGTTGGTGCTCACTAAAGCTCCAGCCATTGCAGCAAGGTGACACAGGTGCAAAACACCAGAATACTGCAGGTCCAAGTCACTTGAGCTCCAGGCAGCTTGCTGGAGCATCCCTAGAGCAGAACACCGTGGGACCTCCTGGCTGACACGTGCTTCATCTCCAGCCACCCAGCCAGAACACCTCCTGTTAAAGCACTCTGGAAACCCCTGGTCAGTAGCCTACTTCAGTTCCAGCCTCCACACCAGGGCATCCACTGTGTGAAGTGCCCCAAGGATACCCCAATGCACAGCAGTCTTCACTTTAGTTGCCCCAACAGGGCACCCCCTGTGCTGAGAGCCAGAACATGCCAGCTTGCACCCACTTCACTTCCCAGAGCACTCCTGGCACAGAGCAGCCCAGCACTCCCTGGTTTACACCCACTTCAGCTTCAAGCTGTCATATCAGGGTACCCTATGAGCAGAGAGCCCAGAACTGCTCAGGACACTTCAGTTTCATCCATCCCACCAGGATAGCCCAACACAAAGTGCCTCACATTCCCAGCCCATGCCAGCCACAGCTCCAACCAGCCAGCCCATATCACCAAACACACAATCTACACATGGGATGACCATACATAAGACTATTCCTTCAAGTTTAGGAGAAGTAGCTGTTCTAACTAATTCATAGAAACACAAAAAGTCAACAAAAGGGACAGAGGTATATGCTTCTCAAAAAGGATAAGGCAAAAGCTCAGAAAACTAAATGAAAGATTAGCAATACACCTCATAAAGAGTTTAATGATCATAAATATGCTCATTAGGTAGAAAAACAGAACTTTCACAAAGAGATAGAAAATATAAAACAGAGCCAATCAGAGTTGAAGAATACAATAAATGAAATTAAAAATACACTAAGGAATCAATAGGTTAGCAGATGCACAAGGAACCTAGCAATCTGGAAGACAGGATACTGGAAAGCACTTAAACTGATAGTAAAAAGAAAAAAAGATTTTTAAAAAAATGAGGATAAGTTAAGGAATTGCTTAGATAATACCAAGTGAACATTTACATCATAGGGGTCACTTAAGGAGAGACAGAGAAAAAGGCAGAAAACTTATATGAAAAAAATTGCTGAAAACCCCTAACCTGGGGAAGGAAACAAACATCTAGGTCCAGTAAGCACAAAAATTTCCAAACAAGATGAACCTAAGGAGGTTCATATATATACAACATACACTAATTGTCAAAGTTTAAGATAAAGAGAACATTTTATTGTATCAAGAGAGAAGCAACTAGTTACATATAAGGGAAACTCCATAAGGCTATCAGCTGATATTTCAGACAAATCTTTGCAGATATATGGCAAATATATTAAATCAGCTCAGGGGGGAAAAAACCTGTAACAAAGAATACTGTACTGGCAAGGTTATTATTGGGACTTGAAGGAGAGATAAAGTGTTTCCCAAACAAAGGCTAAAGAAGTTCATCACCAGTAAACTAGCTTTATAAAAAAGGCTAAAGGGTACCAGGCTAAAGGAAGCAGAGGAATGAATTAATGACCTGGAAGACAGAATAATGGAAAGTAATCAATCTGAGCAAATGAAAGAAAAAAGAATCATGCAAGATGAGAATAGACTTAGGGAACTCAGTCACTCCATCAAAAGTAATAACCTTTGAATTATAGGTATCCCAGAAGATGGAGAAGAGATACAAGTGCAGAAAATTTATTTGAAGAAATAAAAGCTGAAAACTTCCTGAATGTGTTGAAAGAAACATATCCAGATCCAGGAGGCACGGAGATCTCCCCACCACAAAAATTAACCCAAGAAAGTCCACACCAAGATACATAGAAATTAAAATAGCAAAAAGTAGTGATAAAAAAAAGTTATAGCAGCAAGAGAAAAGACCATTAAATACAAAGGAAACCCCATAAGACTGTCAGCAAATTTTTCAGCAGAAACTTTGCAGACCAGCAGAAAGTGGCATGATATATTAAAAGTGCTGAAATCTGTAGCCAGGAATACCCTCCCCAGCAAGGCTATCATGAAGAGTTTCTCAGATAAACAAAAATTAAAGGAGTTCATAACCACCAAACCAGGCCCACAAGAAATATTAAAGGCATTTCTTTGAGTGGAAAGGAAAGACCATATGTGAGAGCATAAAAAGTTTGAAGCACAAAAGCTATAAAAATAAGTATACCTGTAAAAAATCAGTGAAGGGATTCACAAAATAAAAGGATGTAAATATGAAACCATATGTCTAAAATGTGGGGAGAAGAGTAGAGAATGGGTTCAAACGTAAGTGATTACCAACTTAATATAGACTGCTACATGAGAAGATGTTAAACAGTAACCACAAAGTAAAAGCCATTAATAGAACAAAGAATAAAGAGAAAGGAATACAAATATATCACACAAAAAGATAACAAACCATGAAAGAGAGCAAGACAAGAAAGGATCAGAAAAAGCTACAAAAGCAACCACAAAACAAGTAACAAAATGGCAATAAATACTTATCAATAATTGCCTTGGATGTAAATGGACCAAATGTTCCTACCAAAACACATAGGATAAGAGTAGATAAACAAGACCCATTTATATGCTGCCTACAAGAGACTCATTTCAGACCGAAAGACACTTGCAGACTGAAAATGAGGGGATAGAGAAACATTTATTATTCAAATGGATGTCAAAAGAATCCCAGAGTAGCAATACATATATTTGACAAAATAGACTTTAAAACAAAGACAGTAACAAAAGACAAAGAAGGACACTAAACAATCATCGAGGGGACAATCCAACAAGAATATACAGCAATTGTAAATATTTATGTACCCAACATAGGAGTATCCACACATAAAACAATTAGTGACAAACATAAAGGAACTAAATGACAGTTCCTCTACAATAATAGTAGAGGACTTTAACACCCCACACATGAATGGGAAGAACATCCAAACAGAAAATCAAGCAAACAGTAGCTCTGAATGACACACTGGACAAGAAGACTTAACAGATAAATTCAGAACGTTCCATCCAAAGAGAGCAGATACACATTCTTTTCAAGTGCACATGGAACATTGTCTAGAATAGATCATATATTAGCCCACAAAACAAGTCTCAAAAAATTAAAAAAGATCAAAGTCATACCATGCATCTATTCTGATTACACACTATGAACTTAGAAATGAAGCATAAAAAAAATCTGGAAAGACTACAAATAAATGGAAGGTAAATAACACATTACTAAATAATGAATGGGTCAACCAAGAAATCAAAGTAGAAATTAAAAATTAATTGGAAACAAATGACAATGAAAATACAATGATCCAAAATCTTTGGGATACAGCAAAAATGGTTCTAAGAGGGAGGTTTATAGAAATAAAGGCCTACTAAAGAAACAAGAAAAATCTCAAATAAACATCATAACTTTACACCTAAAGGAGCTAGAAAAACAAGAACTGACAGAACCCAGAATCAGCAAAAGGAAGGAAATTATAAAGATTAGAGAAGAAATAAATGATATATAAACTAAAAAATAATAAGAATGTATCAATGAGGGGATCCCTGGGTGGCGCAGCAGTTTAGCGCCTGCCTTTGGCCCAGGGCGCGATCCTGGAGACCCGGGATCGAATCCCACGTCGGGCTCCCGGTGCATGGAGCCTGCTTCTCCCTCTGCCTGTGTCTCTGCCTCTCTCTCTCTCTCTCTCTGTGACTATAATAAATAAATAAAAATTAAAAAAAAAAAAAAAGAATGTATCAATGAAACCAGGGACTTATTTTTATTTTTTTAAAGCTCTATTTATTTACTTGAGAGACAAAGAGCGTGCAAAAGCGGGGAGAGGCAGAGTGATAGGAAAAGAGAGAATCTTGGGACGCTTGGGTGGCTCAGCAGTTAAATGTCTGCCTTCCGCCCAGGGTGTGGTCCTGGGGTCCCAGGATCGAGTCCTGTGTTGGGCTCCCTGCATGGAGCCTGCTTTTTCCTTTGCCTGTGTCTCTGCCTCTCTCTTTCTGTATCTCACATGAATAAATAAAATCTTAAAAAAAAAAAAAAAGGAAAAGAGAATCTCAAGCAGATTCCCCACTGAGCACAGAGCCTAATGTGGGACTCAATCCCAGGACTCTGAGATCATGACCCAAGCTGAAATCGAGTCAGCTGCCCACCCGATTGAGCCACCCAGGTGCCCCAGGGCTGGTTCTTATAAAAGATCAACAAAATTGAGCTGAGCTCTAGCCAGACTCCTAAAAAGAGAGAGAGAGAGAGCACTCAAATAAATGAAATCATAATTGAAGGAAGAGAAATAACAACCAACAATGCAGAATCACACACAACTGCAAGATAAGATTATGAAAAATTATATGCCAACAAATTGGACAACCTAAAGAAATGGATAAATCCCTAGAAACATATAACCTAACCTACCAAAACTGAAGGAGGAAGGAATAGAAAATATGAACAGACTGATTACCAGAAACGAAACTGAATCCGCAATCAAAAAGCTCCCAAGAAACAAAAGCCTAGGACCAAATGGCTTTACAGGAAAATTCTACCAAATATTTAAAGCCGACTAACTCATGTTCTTTTCAAAAATTCCAAAAAATAGAAAAGAAGGAAAACTCCCAAATTCATTCTATGAGATCAGTATTACCTTGATACCAAATCCAGATAAAGACACCACAAAACAAAAAAAAACAAAAAAAGCCCCAAACAAACAAAAATAGAACTATAGGCCAGCATCTCTGAAGAATACAGATGCAAAAACTCTCAACAAAATATTAGCAAAAAAAAAAAAAAAAAAAAAAAAAAAAATATATATATATATATATATATATATATATATATATACACACAAGCCAAATCCAACAATACATTAAAACATCATTCACCATGATCAAGTAGGATTTAGTCCCAGGATGCAAGGGTAGTTCAGTATTTGCAAATCACTCAATGTGATTCATCACATTAATAAAAGAAAGGATAAGAACCAATCATTTCAGGCAGACCCGGGTGGCTCAGCGGTTTAGCGCTGCCTTAGGCCCAGGGTGTGATCCTGGAGTCCCGGGATCCAGTCTCACATCAGACTCCCTGCATGGAGCCTGCTTCTCCCTCCGCCTGTGTCTCTGCCTCTCTCTCTCTCTCTCTCTCTCTATGTCTATCATGAATAAATAAATAAAATCTTTAAATTAAAAAAAAGAACCAATCATTTCAATAGATGCAGAAAAAGCATTTGACAAAGTACAACATTCATCCATGATAAAAACTCTCAACAAAGTAGGTCTAAAGGAAACATGCCTCAGCATAATAAAGGCCTTATATGAAAACCCCAAAGTGAATATCATACTCAGTAGTGGAAAGTTGAGAGCTTTTCTCTTAAGGTAGAAATAAGGATGTCCACTCTTATCACTTTTATTCAACATAGTACTGGAAGTCCTAGTCACAACAATCAGACAACAAAAAGAAGTAAAAACCATCCACATTGGTAAGAAAGAAGAAAAACTCTATTTGCAGATGACATGACACTATATATAGAAAAACCCTAAAGACTCCACCAAAAAACTACTTGAACTGATAAACAAATTCAGTGAAGTGGCAGGATACAAAATCAATGTACAGAAATCTGTTGCACTTCTATACACAATAGTGAAGCAACATAAAGAGAAATTAAGAAAGCAATTTCTTTTTTTTAATTTTTTTATTTTATTTTTTATTCATAGAGATGCAGATTGAGAGAGAGAGAGGCAGAGACACAGGCAGAGGGAGAAGCAGGCTCCATGTAGAGAGCCTGACGTGGGACTTGATCCAGGGTGTCCAGATCATGCATGGGGCTTCAGGCGGCGCTAAACCGCTGCGCCACCGGGGCTGCCCAAGAAAGCAATTTCTTTTACAACTTCACCAATTATAGTAAAATTTCTAGGAATAAACTTAACCAAAGAGGTGAAACACCCATACTCTGAAAACTGTAACATTGACAAAAGAAGTTGAAAATGATGCAAAGAAATGGAAAGACAGAGGAGGGGCAAGACGGCGGAAGAGTAGGGTCTCCAAATCACCTGTCCCCACCAAATTACCTAGATAACCTTCAAATCACCCTGAAAATCTACGAATTCGGCCTGAGATTTAAAGAGAGACCAGCTGGAACGCTACAGTGAGAAGAGTTCGCGCTTCTATCCAGGTAGGAAGACGGGGAAAAGAAATAAAGAAACAAAAGGCCTCCAAGGGGGAGGGGCCCCGCGAGGAGCCGGGCTGAGGCCGGGGCGAGTGTCCCCAGGACAGGAGAGCCCCGTCTGGGAGGAGCAGGAGCTGCACCAACCTTCCCGGGCGGAAAGGGGCTCGTGGGGAGGTGGAGCAGGACCCAGGAGGGCGGGGATGCCCTCGGGCTCCCGGGGACACTAACAGACACCTGCGCCCCGGGAGAGTGCGCCGAGCTCCCTAAGGGCTGCAGCGCGCACGGCGGGACCCGGAGCAGCTCGGGGGGGCTCGGGGGCGGCTCCGCGGAGGGGGCTGCGGGGCGGGAGCAGCTCGGGGGGCTCGGGGGCGGCTCCGGCGGAGGGGGCTGCGGGGCGGGAGCAGCTCGGGGGGCTCGGGGAGGCTCCGCGGAGGGGGCTGCGGGGCGGGAGCAGCTCGGGGGGGCTCGGGGGCGGCTCCGCGGAGGGGGCTGCGGGGCGGGAGCGCGAATCCAACAGCGCAGGCCCCGGAGCACTGGGCGCCGGGACACAGCCCAGGATCCGGCCTCCCCCAGGGACAGGCAGAGGCCGGGAGGGCCCAGGACAGCGAGGACGCTCCTGCCCCGAGCTGAGCAGATCAGCGGCCCCACCCCGGAGCCTCCAGGCCCTGCAGACGGAGAGCTCTGGGGTTACAGCAGGAGCTGACTCCAGGGCTCCAGAGCTGGCCGCTGCCACTGTTGCTGTTCCTCACGGGGTGAACAACCCCCACTGAGTCCTGCACCAGGCAGGGGCTGAGCAGCTCCCCCAAGTGCTAACACCTGAAAATCAGCACAACATGCCCCTCCCCCAGAAGACCAGTTAGACGGACAAGTTCCAGGGGAAGTCCAGGGACTTAAAGTATACAGAATCAGAAGATACTCCCCCGTGTTTTTTTTTTCTTTTTGATTTCTGTTTGCTTCCCCCACCCTTTTTTTCTTTCTCTTTTTCTTCTTTATTTCTTTTTTCTTTTTCTCTTTTCTTTCCTTCTTTCTCGCCTCTCTTTTTCTCCTTTTCCCAATACAACTTGTTTTGGGCCACTCTGCACTGAGCAAAATGACTAGAAGGAAGACCTCACCTCAAAAGAAAGAATCAGAAACAGTCCTCTCTCCCACAGAGTTACAAAATCTGGATTACAATTCAATGTCAGAAAGCCAATTCAGAAGCACTATTATAAAGCTACTGGTGGCTCTAGAAAAAAGCATAAAGGACTCAAGAGACTTCATGACTACAGAATTTAGAGCTAATCAGGCAGAAATTAAAAATCAATTGAATGAGATGCAATCCAAACTAGAAGTCCTAACGACGAGGGTTAACGAGGTGGAAGAACGAGTGAGCGACATAGAAGACAAGTTGATGGCAAAGAGGGAAACTGAGGAAAAAAGAGACAGACATTTAAAAGACCATGAGGATAGATTAAGGGAAATAAACGACAGCCTGAGGAAGAAAAGCCTACGTTCAATTGGGGTTCCCGAGGGCGCCGAAAGGGCCAGAGGGCCAGAATATGTATTTGAACAAATCATAGCTGAAAACTTTCCTAATCTGGAAAGGGAAACAGGCATTCAAATACAGGAAATAGAGAGATCCCCCCCTAAAATCCATAAAAACCGTTCAACACCTCGACATTTAATAGTGAAGCTTGCAAATTCCAAAGATAAAGAGAAGATCCTTAAAGCAGCAAGAGACAAGAAATCCCTGACTTTTATGGGGAGGAGTATTAGGGTAACAGCAGACCTCTCCACAGAGACCTGGCAGGCCAGAAAGGGCTGGCAGGATATATTCAGGGTCCTAAATGAGAAGAACATGCAACCAAGAATACTTTATCCAGCAAGGCTCTCATTCAAAATAGAAGGAGAGATAAAGAGCTTCCAAGACAGGCAGGAACTGAAAGAATATGTGACCTCCAAACCAGCTCTGCAAGAAATTTTAAGGGGGACTCTTAAAATTCACCTTTAAGAAGAAGTTCAGTGGAACAATCCACAAAAACAAGGACTGAATAGATATCATGATGACACTAAACTCATATCTGTCAATAGTAACTCTGAACGTGAACGGGCTTAATGACCCCATCAAAAGGCGCAGGGTTTCACACTGGATAAAAAAGCAGGACCCATCTATTTGCTGTCTACAAGAGAATCATTTTAATTTTTTTTAATTTATGATAGTCACAGAGAGAGAGAGAGAGGCAGAGACATAGGCAGAGGGAGAAGCAGGCTCCATACACCGGGAGCCCGACGTGGGACTCGATCCCGGGTCTCCAGGATTGTGCCCTGGGCCAAAGGCAGGCGCTAAACCACTGCGCCAACCAGGGATCCCCAAGAGACTCATTTTAGACAGAAGGACACCTACAACCTGAAAATAAAAGGTTGGAGAACCATTTACCATTCAAATGGTCCTCAAAAGAAAGCAGGGGTAGCCATCCTTATATCAGATAAACTATAATTTACCCCGAAGACTGTAGTGAGAGATGAAGAGGGACAATATCTCATACTTAAAGGATCTATCCAACAAGAGGACTTCACAATCCTCAATATATATGCCCCGAATGTGGGAGCTGCCAAATATATAAACCAATTCATAACCAAAGTGAAGAAATACTTAGATAATAATACACTTATACTTGGTGACTTCAATCTAGCTCTTTCTACCCTCGATAGGTCTTCTAAGCACAACATCTCCAAAGAAACGAGAGCTTTAAATGATACACTGGACCACATGGATTTCACAGATATCTACAGAACTTTACATCCAAACTCAACTGAATACACATTCTTCTCAAGTGCACATGGAACCTTCTCCAATAGACCACATACTGGGTTACAAATCGGGTCTGAACCGATACCAAAAGATTGGGATCGTCTCTGCATATTCTCAGACCCTAATGCCTTGAAATTAGAACTAAATCACAAAAAGTTTGGAAGGATTTCAAACACGTGGAGGTTAAGGACCATCCTGCTAAAAGATGAAAGGGTCAGCCAGAAAATTAAGGAAGAATTAAAAAGATTCATGGAAACTAATGAGAATGAAGATACAACCGTTCAAAATCTTTGGGATGCAGCAAAAGCAGTCCTAAGGGGGAAATACATCACAATACGAGCATCCATTCAAAAACTGGAAAGAACTCAAATACAAAAGCTACCTTACACATAAAGGAGCTAGAGAAAAAACAGCAAATAGATCCTACACCCAGCAGAAGAAGAGAGTTAATTAAGATTCGAGCAGAACTCAACAAAATCGAGACCAGAAGAACTGTGGAACAGATAAAAAAAACCAGGAGTTGGTTCTTTGAAAGAATTAATAAGATAGATAAACCATTAGCCAGCCTTATTAAAAAGAAGAGAGAAGACTCAAATTAATAAAATCATGAATGAGAAAGGAGAGATCACTACCAAAACCAAGGAAATACAAACGATTTTAAAAACATATTATGAACAGCTATACGCCGATAAATTAGGCAATTTAGAAGAAATGGACGCATTCCTGGAAAGCCATAAACTACCAAAACTGGAACAGGAAGAAATAGAAAACCTGAACAGGCCAATAACCAGGGAGGAAATTGAAGCAGTCATCAAAAACCTCCCAAGACACAAGAGTCCAGGGCCAGATGGCTTTCCAGGGGAATTCTATCCAAAGTTTAAAGAAGAAACCATACCTATTCTACTAAAGTTGTTTGGAAAGATAGAAAGAGATGGAGTACTTCCAAATTCGTTCTATGAGGCCAGCATCACCTTAATTCCAAAACCAGACAAAGACCACCAAAAAGGAGAATTATAGACCAATATCCCTGATGAACATGGATGCAAAAATTCTCAATAAGATACTAGCCAATAGGATCCAACAGCACATTAAGAAAATTATTCACCATGACCAAGTAGGATTTATCCACGGGACACAAGGCTGGTTCAACACTTGTAAAACAATCAATGTGATTCATCATATCAGCAAGCGAAAAACCAAGAACCATATGATCCTCTCATTAGATGCAGAGAAAGCATTTGACAAAATACAGAATCCATTCCTAATCAAAACTCTTCAGAGTGTAGGGACAGAGGGAACTTTCCTCGACATCTTAAAAGCCATCTACGAAAAGCCCACAGCAAATATCATTCTCAATGGGGAAGCACCGGGAGCCTTTCCCCTAAGGTCAGGAACAAGACAGGGATGTCCACTCTCACCACTGCTATTCAACATAGTACTGGAAGTCCTAGCCTCAGCAATCAGACAACAAAAAGACATTAAAGGCATTCAAATTGGCAAAGAAGAAGTCAAACTCTCCCTCTTCACCAATGACATGATACTCTACATAGAAAACCCAAAAGCCTCCACTCCAAGATTGCTAGAACTCATACAGCAATTTGGTAGCGTGGCAGGATACAAAATCAATGCCCAGAAATCAATGGCATTTCTATACACTAACAATGAGACTGAAGAAAGAGAAATTAAGGAGTCAATCCCATTTACAATTGCACCCAAAAGGATAAGATACCTAGGAATAAACCTAACCAAAGAGGTAAAGGATCTATACCCTAAAAACTAGAGAACACTTCTGAAAGAAATTGAGAAAGACACAGAGAAATGAAAAAATATTCCATGCTCATGGATTGGCAGAATTCATATTGTGAAAATGTCAATGTTACCCAGGGCAATTTACATGTTTAATGCAATCCCTATCAAAATACCATGGACTTTCTTCAGAGAGTTGGAACAAATTATTTTAAGATTTGTGTGGAATCAGAAAAGACCCCGAATAGCCAGGGGAATTTTAAAAACGAAAACCATAGCTGGGGGCATCACAATGCCAGATTTCAGGTTGTACTACAAAGCTGTGGTCATCAAGACAGTGTGGTACTGGCACAAAAACAGACACATAGATCAATGGAACAGAATAGAGAACCCAGAAGTCGACCCTCAACTTTATGGTCAACTAATATTCGACAAAGGAGGAAAGACTATCCACTGGAAAAAAGACAGTCTCTTCAATAAATGGTGCTGGGAAAATTGGACATCCACATGCAGAAGAATGAAACTAGACCACTCTCTTTCACCATACACAAAGATAAACTCAAAATGGATGAAAGATCTAAATGTGAGACAAGATTCCATCAAAATCCTAGAGGAGAACACAGGCAACACCCTTTTTGAACTCGGCCACAGTAACTTCTTGCAAGATACATCCATGAAGGCAAGAGAAACAAAAGCAAAAATGAACTATTGGGACTTCATCAAGATAAAAAGCTTCTGCACAGCAAAGGATACAGTTAACAAAACTAAAAGACAACCTACAGAATGGGAGAAGATATTTGCAAATGACATATCAGATAAAGGGCTAGTATCCAAGATCTATAAAGAACTTATTAAACTCAACAGCAAAGAAACAAACAATCCAATCATGAAATGGGCAAGAGACATGAACAGAAATTTCAGAGGAAGACGTGGACATGGCCCACAAGCACATGAGAAAATGCTCTGCATCACTGGCCATCAGGGAAATACAAATCAAAACCACAATGAGATACCACCTCACACCAGTGAGAACGGGGAACATTAACAAGGCAGGAAACCACAAATGTTGGAGAGGATGCGGAGAAAAGGGAACCCTCTTGTACTGTTGGTGGGAATGTGAACTGGTGCAGCCACTCTGGAAAACTGTGTGGAGGTTCCTCAAAGAGTTAAAAATAGACCTGCCCTATGACCCAGCAATTGCACTGTTGGGGATTTACCCCAAAGATTCAGATGCAATGAAACGCCGGGACACCTGCACCCCGATGTTTCTAGCAGCAATGTCCACAATAACCAAACTGTGGAAGGAGCCTCGGTGTCCATCAAAAGATGAATGGATAAAGAAGATGTGGTTTATGTATACAATGGAATATTACTCAGCCATTAGAAACGACAAATACCCACCATTTGCTTCAACGTGGATGGAACTGGAGGGTATTATGCTGAGTGAAGTAAGTCAATCGGAGAAGGACAAACAGTGTATGTTCTCATTCATTTGGGGAATATAAATAATAGTGAAAGAGAATATAAGGGAAGGGAGAAGAAATGTGTGGGAAATATCAGAAAGGGAGACAAAACATAAAGACTCCTAACTCTGGGAAATAAACTAGGGGTGGTGGAAGGGGAGGAGGGCGGGGGGTGAGGGTGAATGAGTGATGGGCACTGAGGGGGGCACTTGACGGGATGAGCAGTGGGTGTTATTCTGTATGTTGGTAAATTGAACACCAATAAAAAATTAATTTATTAAAAAAAAAGAAATTCCTCAAAAAAAAAAAAAAAAGAAATGGAAAGACATTCTACGCTTGTGGATTGGAAGAACAAATACCGTGAAAATGTCCATACACCCAAAGCAGTCTACAGATTTAATGCAATCCCTATCAAAATACCAACAGCATTTATCACAGAACTAAAACAACCCTAAAATTTGTATGGAAGCAAAGAAGAACATGAATAGCAAAAGGAATCTTGAAAAAGGAAAACAAAACCGGAGGTACCACAATTATAGACTTCAAGTCATATTACAAAACTGTAGTAATTGAAACAGTCTGGTACTGACACAAAAATAGACATACAGATCAATGAGACAGAATAAAAAACCCAGAAATAAATCCATACTTGACAAAGGAGCCACATGCAAAAGAATGAAACTGAACCACTTTCTTTCACCATACAAAAAATAAACTCAAAATGGATTGAAGACCTAAATGTGAGACCTAAAACCATAAAACTGGCAGAAGAATGTACAAGGCATAATTTCATTGACATCAGCCATAGCTACACTTCTCTAGATATGTCTCCTCGGAAGGAAAACAAAAGGAAAAATAAATTATTGGGACTACACCAAAATAAAAAGCTTCTGCATAGTGAAGGAAACAGCAAAACTCAGAGACAACCTACTGAATGGGAGATATTTGCAAATGGCGTATGTGATGAAGTGTTAGTATTCAAAATAAATAAAAAACGGATACAATTCAACACCCAAAAAACAAATAATCCTATTAAAAATGGGCAGGAAACATGAACAGACTTTCTCCAAAAAGACACACAGATGGCCAACAGACACATGATAAGGTGCTCAACATCACTTATCAGGGAAATGCAAATCAAAAGTACAATGAGATATCACCTCACACCTGTCAGAAGAGCTAAAATCAAAACCATGAGAAATAACAACTCCTGGAGAGGATGTGGAGAAAAAGGAACCCCCCTGAACTCTCAGTGGGAATACCAACTGGTATGGTCATTGTGAAAAACAGTATGGAAGTCCTTCAGAAATAAAAATATAGGGCTACTGTACAATTCAGGAATTACACTATTAGATATTTACCCACAAAATATAAAAGCACTAATTCAAAGGGATACATGCACCCCTATGTTTATTGCAGCATTATTTATAATAGCCAAATTATGGAAGCACTCCAAGTGTTCATCGATAGATGAATGGGAAAGAAAGAAAGAAAGGAAGGGAGGGAGGGAGGGAGGGAGGGGAGAGAAGGAGAGAGACAAACCAAGAAACAGATTCTTAACTGTAGAGAACAAACTGATGGTTACCAGAGGTGGGTGGGGGATGGGTGAAATAGATGATGGGAATTAAAGAGTACACTTACCATGATGAGCATAGAGTAATGTATAGAATTTCTGAATCACTGAATTACTGAATTACTGAATACACACCTGAATCTGATACAACACTGTATATTAACTATACTGGAATTTAAATTTAAAACTTAAAAAAAGAAAAAATTCATGAAGTGGAAATATGCATAAGTCAAACTTAAAATAAATCTGAAAATAGTTAAAAAATAAGTTTCTGGGTAAAACTTATGGGTGAAGGGGGTCAGAAGATACAAACTTCCAGTTATAGAATGAATAAGTCACAAGGAAGTAATGAACAGTGCAGTGATTATAGTTAATAATAGTGTACTGCATATTTGAAAGTTGCTGAGAGAGTAGAACTTAAAAGTTCTCATTACAAGAAAACTTAAAAGTATATATGATGAAAGATGTCAACTAGACATGTTGTGGTGATTGTTTTGCAAAACCATGAAACAAGATTGCTTTCTTACACCATACACGAAAAAATCTCAAGATGGAGTTAAAGACACAAATATGAGACATGAAACTATATGAATTCTAGAAGAAAACATAGGCACCAGCCTTTTTCTAGATATGTCTCCTCAGACAAATGAACCAAAAGTTTAATCAGAAATAAACTGTTGGGGCTACATCAAAATAAAGGCTTTCCTCAGCAAAGGAAACATCAACAGAACAAAAAGGCAAACTACTAAATAAGTGGTTAATACCTAAAATATATAGAGCATTTATACAATTCAACAGTCAAAAAACCCCAAATAATCTGATTTAAAAATCAGCAGAGGACCTGAATAAACATTTTTCCAAAGGAGATACACTGATAGCCAACAGACGCATGAAAAGATACTCAGCATCAGTAATCACCACAGAAACGCAAATCAAAACCACAATGAGATATCACTTTACACCTGTCAGAATGGCTAGAATAAGAAATATAAGAAATAAATATTGGCAAAGATGTAGAGAAAAATGGACCATGTGTAATATATTCTTGATGGTATATAAATTGGTGCAGTCAGTGTGGAAAAGAGTATGGAGTGTCTTCAAAAACAAAATTGAAATACCATATGATCCAGTAACTCCACTGGTGGGTATTTACCCAAAGAATATAAAACACTAATTTGAAGAGATATATGTGACCCTACGTTTATTATAGCGTCAAATAGAATAGCAAAAATGTGAAAGCAACCCGTGTCCACTGATAGATGAATAAAAAAGAGGTGATACACACACACACGCACACACACACAATGGGATATTACTCAGCCATAAAAAAAAGCAGGAGATCTTGCCATTTGTAAGAAGATGGATGGACCTAGAGAGTATCATGCTACATAAAATAAGTCAGAGAAAGACAAATGCCATATGATTCACTTATATGTGGAATCTAAAAAAACAAAACAAATAAACAAAGAAACAAACAAAACACCTAACAGAAACAGATCCATAAAAACAGAAAACAAACTGATGGTTGCTAGAGAGGAGGGAGCTGGAGAGATCAGCAAAATGAGTGAAGAGGAGTGGGGGATAATAGGATTCCTAGTATGGAATGACTAAATCAGAGGGATAAAAGATACATCATAGGGAATATGGTCATTGGTATTGTAATAACATTGTATAGAGACAGATGGTGACTATGCTTGTGGTGAGTATAGCATAACATTTAGAGATATTGAATCACTATGTACTATGTATAATTGCAACTAATGTAACATTGTGTTATACTATGTATAATTGCAACTAATGTAACATTGTCTCAACTGTATTTCAATAAAAAAAAGAATATGAAATAATAGTCATACAGATGCTCTTCAGACTTGAGAGAAGTAGATAAACTCAGTGAGAACATCAATAAAGAGATAGAAAATGTAAAAGAGAACTAATCAGAGAGGAATACTGAAATGAAAAGTACTAGAAGAAATCAACAGCAGATTAGAGGATTTAGAACAGATCAGTGATCTGGATTACAGGGTATTGAAAAGCACTCAAGTTCAACAGGAAATAGAAAAAAGGAAAAGAATAAGGTTAGAGCAAAGGACTTCTGGGCCAACATCAAGCATACCAACAATCACAATAGAGAGTTCTCAGAAGAAGAAGTGAGAGAGAGAGAGAGAGAGAAAGGGACAGAAGACTTAAAGAAATAATAGCTGAAAACTTCCCTAATCTGGGGAAGGACATAGACATTGGGTCCAGGAATCACAAAGAGCCCCAAGGAGGTCCACAGTAAGATACATAATAATTAAAATGTTGAAATTAAAGAGAGAATCTTAAAAACAACAAGAGAGGAGCAACTAGTTACATCTAAGAGAAATCATAAAGCTACTAGATGAGAAACTTTCAGCAGAAACTTTGCAGGCCAGAAGAGAGTAGAGTGACATATTCAAAGTGCTAAGGTAGGCGAGGGTGGGGTGGGGTGGGTTGGTGGAGAACCAATGCTACAAATAAGAATACCCAGAAATGTTACTATTTATAATTGAAGGAAAAATAAAGAATCTCTTAGACAAAAGATAAAGGAATGCATCACCACTAAATCAATCTTACAAGTAACAATAAAGGGACTTCTTTAAACAAGAACGAAAGGTTGTAACTAAGAAGTTATGGAAATTTTACTGGTAAAATCAAACATACACTAAAGGTAGTTAGATCAATCATTTATAAAGCTAATAAGAATATTAAAAGAAAAAAGTACTAAAATCAGTTATATAAAAAAAATAGTTGAGGTATTCACAAAATGAAAAATGTAAATATGGTATCATACACTTAAAACACGGAGATGGGGAGTAAAAACGAAGTGCTTTTTAAATGTGTTCAAGCTTAAGTGACCATCAACTTAACATAGATGGTTATAAACTTAAAATGCTAAATATGAACCTCATGGTAAATTCATGAACCTCATGGTAAATCAAAAATCAAACCCTATAATAGGTACACAATAAAGAGAAAAGGATTCAAGCATAACACTGATAAAGTAGTCAATCACAAGGGGGAAAAGTAAGAAAAGTAGAAAGGCACAAGAGAAGACCATAAAAACAAGCAGAAAACAATGAATAAAGTGGCAATAATATCTATTAATTTTTATTTATATGTAAATTATCTAAATGTTTCACTCTAAAGACACATGATGAAAAAACAATTCATCTATAGACTGCCTACAAGGGGCTCACTTCAGACTTAAAGACACATAAAGAAATGAAGGGATGAAAAAAAAAGAAATGAAGGGATGGACAAAGATATTTCATGCAAATGAAAAAAGAATAAAGCTAGAGTAGCAATGCCTATATCAGCTAAAATAGACTTAAAAACAAAGACTGTAACTAGAGATAAGACATTATATAACGATACAAGAAATCAATCCAACAAGAGGATATAACAATCATATTATCCAACATTGGAGCACCTAAATACATAAAGCAAATATTAACAGACATAAAGGTAGGAAATGGACAGTAATACAATAATAGTAAGAGACTTTACACTCCACTTCCATTAATGGGTAGATTCTGCAGACAGAAAATCAATATGGAAATAGTGTCTCTGAATGACACAATAGACTAACTAGACTTAGCAGATATATACAGAACATGCTATCCCCAAACAGTAGAATACACATTTTTTTCAAGTACACACAAAACATTCTTTAGTAAGACAGAACAGACAGAACATTCACATAGTAAGACAGAACATAAAGACTCCTAACTCTAGGAAATGAACTAGGGGTGGTGGAAGGGGAGGAGGGCGGGGGGTGGGGGTGAATGGGTGACGGGCACTGAGGGGGGCACTTGACGGGATGAGCACTGGGTGTTATTCTGTATGTTGGTAAATTGAACACCAATTAAAAAATAAATTTATTATAAAAAAATAAAAAATAAACAAACAAAAAAAAGCCATGAAGCACCAGTCTTAACAAATTTAAGAAGATCTAAATCATCTTTTTGACCGCAACAGTATGAAAGTAAAAGTCAATTACAAGGAAAAAAAACCTGGAAAAATAACAACACAGGAAGGGTAAACAACATACAAATGCTACTAAACACCCAATGGATCAACAAAGAAATCAAAGAGGAAACAACAACAACAAAATAACTGGAGACAAATGAAAATGGAAATGCATCAGTACAGTCTTTGGGACACAGGAAAAGCAGTTCTAGGAGGGAAGTTTAGAGCAATACATGCCTACTTCAAGAAAGAAGAAAACTCTCAAATAAACAATCTAAACTTACACCTAAAGAAACTAGAAAAAGAACAAACAAAGCCCAAAGTTAGTAGAAGGAAGGAAATAATAAAATTCAATATCGAAAGAAATGAAATAGACACTAAAAGCCAATAGAGAAGATCAATGAAACTAAGAGGTGGTTCTTTGAAGAGAAAAACAACACTGATAATTCTTTAACCAGACTCATCAAGAAGAAAAGAAGACACAAAAGAACAAAATCTGAAATGAATGAGAAGACACAACAGACACCACAGAAATACAAAGGATTACAATGCACTATTACAAAAAAATTATACAAGAAATTGAACAGACTATAGGAAATGGATAAATTCCTAGAAACATACAATCTTCTGAGACCGAATCAGAAAAATAGAAAATCTGAATAGACCAAATACTAATAAAGAAATTAAATTAGTAATTTTATAAGTCCCAATAAAGTTCAAGGCCAAATGGCTTCATAAGTGAACCCTACCAAACATTTAAAGAAGAGTTAATATCTATCCTCAAACTATTCCAAATAGCAGAAAAGGAAGGAAAGCTTCCAAATTCATTCTATGAGGCCAGAATTTTCTGATCACCAAACCAGATAAAGATAGTACAAAATAAGAAAACTACAGGTTAATATCCCTGATGAATATAGATACAAAAATCTTTTTTTTAATTGTTATTGGAGTTCAATTTGCCAACATATAGCATAACACCCAGTGCTAAAAAAACAAAAAACAAAAAAACAAAAAAAAAGAACCCACACAAAAAAAACACCCAGTGCTCATCCCACCAAGTGCCCCCCTAGTGCCCATCACCCAGTCACCCCAACCTCCCGCCCACCTGCCTTTCCACTACCCCTTGTTCATTTCCCAGAGTTAGGTGTCTCTCATGTTTTGTCACCCTCACTAATATTTTCACTCATTTTCTCTCCTTTCTCTTTATTCCCTTTCACTAATTCTTATATTCCCCAAAAGAATGAGACCATATAATGTTTGTCCTTCTCCGATTGACTTACTTCACTCAGCATAATACCCTCCAGTTCCATCCACGTTGAAGCAAATGGTGGGTATTTGTCGTTTCTAATGGCTGAGTAATATTCCATTATATACATAAACCACATCTTCTTTATCCATTCATCTTTCGATGGACACCAAGGCTCCTTCCACAGTTTGGCTATTGTGGACATTGCTGCTAGAAACATTGGGGTGCAGGTGTCCTGGCATTTCATTGCATCTGAATCTTTGGGGTAAATCCCCAACAGTGCAATTGCTGGGTCGTAGGGCAGGTCTATTTTTAACTCTTTGAGGACCGTCCACACAGTTTTCCTATCTCATTGTGGTTTTGATTTGTATTTCCCTGATGGCCAGTGATGCGGAGCATTTTCTCATGTGCTTGTTGGCCATGTCCACGTCTTCCTCTGAAATTTCTGTTCATGTCTCTTGCCCATTTCATGGTTGGATTGTTTGTTTCTTTGCTGTTGAGTTTAATAAGTTCTTTATAGATCTTGGATACTAGCCCTTTATCTAATATGTCATTTGCAAATATCTTCTCCCATTCTGTAGGTTGTCTTTTAGTTTTGTTGACTGTATCCTTTGCTGTGCAGAAGCTTTTTATCTTGATGAAGTCCCAATAGTTCATTTTTGCTTTTGTTTCTCTTGCCTTCATGGATGTATCTTGCAAGAAGTTACTGTGGCCGAGTTCAAAAAGGGTGTTGTCTGTGTTCTCCTGTAGGATTTTGATGGAATCCTGTCTCACATTTAGATCTTTCATCCATTTTGAGTTTATCTTTGTGTATGGTGCAAGAGAATAGTCTAGTTTCATTCTTCTGCATGTGGATGTCCAATTTTTCCAGCACCATTTATTGAAGAGACTGTCTTTTTTCCAGTAGATAGTCTTCTCTGCTTTGTCGAATATTAGTTGACCATAAAGTTGAGGGTCCACTTCATTGATCTATGTGTCTGTTTTTGTGCCAGTACCACACTGTCTTGATGACCACAGCTTTGCAGTACAACCTCAAATCTGGCATTGTGATGCCCCCAGCTATGGTTTTCTTTTTTAATATTCCCCTGGCTATCCGGGGTCTTTTCTGATTCCACACAAATCTTAAGATGATATGTTCCAACTCTCTGAAGAAAGTCCATGGTATTTTGATAGGGATTCCATTAAATGTGTAAATTGCCCTGGGGAACATGGACATTTTCACAATATTAATTCTGCCAATCCATGAGCATGGAATATTTTTCCATTTCTTTGTGTCATCCTCAATTTCTTTCAGAAGTGTTCTGTAGTTTTTAGGGTATAGATCCTTTACCTCTTTGGTTAGGTTTATTCCTAGGTATCTTATGCTTTTGGGTGCAATTGTAAATGGGATTGACTCCTTAATTTCTCTTTCTTCAGTCTCATTGTTAGTGTATAGAAATGCCACTGATTTCTGGGCATTGATTTTGTATCCTGCCACACTGCCAAATTGCTGTATGAGTTCTAGCTATCTTGGGGTGGAGTCTTTTGGGTTTTCTACGTACAGTATCATGTCATCCACAAAGAGGGAGAGTTTGACTTCTTCTTTGCCAATTTGAATGCCTTTTATTTCTTTTTGTTGCCTGATTGCTGAGGCTAGGACTTCCAGTACTATGTTGAATAGCAGTGGTGAGAGTGGACATCCCTGTCTTGTTCCTGATCTTAGGGGGAAAGCTCCCAGTTTTTCCCCATTGAGAATGATATTTGCTGTGAGCTTTTTGTAGATGGCTTTTAAGATGCTGAGGAATGTTCCCTCTGTCCCTACACTCTGAAGCGTTTTGATTAGGAATGGATTCTGTATTTTGTCAAATGCTTTCTCTGCGTCTAATGAGAGGATCATATGGTTCTTGGTTTTTCGCTTGCTGATATGATGAATCACATTGATTGTTTTATGAGTGTTGAACCAGCCTTGTGTCCCAGGGATAAATCCTACTTGGTCATGGTGAATAATTTTCTTAATGTATTGTTGGATCCTATTGGCTAGTATCTTGTTGAGAATTTTTGCATCCATGTTCATCAGGGATATTGGTCTGTAATTCCCCTTTTTGGTGGTCTTTGTCTGGTTTTGGAATTAAGGTGATGCTGGCCTCATAGAACGAGTTTGGAAGTAATCCATCTCTTTCTATCTTTCCGAACAGTTTTAATAGAATGGGTATGGTTTCCTCTTTAAACGTTTGATAGAATTCCCCTGGGAAGCCATCTGGCCCTGGACTTTTGTGTCTTGGGAGGTTTTTGATGACTGCTTCAATTTCCTCCCTGGTTATTGGCCTGTTCAGGTTTTCTATTACTTCCTGTTCCAGTTTTGGTAGTCTGTGGTTTTCCAGAGATGCATCAATTTCTTCTAGATTGCCTAATTTATTGGCTTATAGCTGCTCATAATAAGTTTTTAAAATCGTTTGTATTTCCTTGGTATTGGGGTGATCTCTCCTTTCTCATTCATGATTTTATTAATTTAAACCTTTTCTCTCTTCTTTTTAATAAGGCTGGCTAATGGTTTATCTATCTTATTAATTCTTTCAAAGAACCAACTCCTGGTTTTGTTGATCTGTTTCACAGTTCTTCTGGTCTCTATTTCATTGAGTTCTGCTCAAATCTTTATTAATTGTCTTCTTCTGCTGGTGGGAGGTTTTATTTGTTGTTCCTTCTCCAGCTCCTTTAGGTGCAAGGTTAGCTTTTGTATTTGAGTTCTTTCTGGTTTTTGGATGGATGCTTGTAGTGCGATGTATGTCCCCCTCAAGACTGCTTTTGCTGTATCCCAAAGATTTTGAATGGTTGTATCTTCATTCTCATTAGTTTCCATGAATCTTTTTAATTCTTCTCTAATTTCCTGGTTGAGTCTTTCATCTTTTGGCAGGATGGTCTTTAACCTCCACGTGTTTGAAATCCTTCCAAACTTCTTGTGGTTTAGTTCTAGTTTCACAGCATTATGGTCTGAAAATATGCGGGGAACAATCCCAATCTTTTGGTATCAGTTAAGACCTGATTTGTGACCCAGTATGTGGTCTATTCTGGAGAAAGTTCCATCTGCACCTCAGAAAAATGTGTATTCAGTTGCGTTTGGAAGTAAAGTTCTGTAAATATCTGTGATATCCATCTGGTCCAGTGAATCATTTAAAGCTCTTGTTTCTTTGGAGATTTTGTGCTTAGAAGATCTATCGATTGTAGAAAGTGCCATGTTCAAGTCTCCAAGTATAAGTGTATTATTATCTAAGTATGTCTTAATTTTGGTTATTAATTGATTGATATACTTGGCAGCTCCTGCATTCAGGGCATAAATATTCATGATTGTTAGGTCCTCTTGTTGGATAGATCCTTTAAGTATGAGATAGTGTCCCTCTTCATCTCTTACTACAGTCTTTAGGATAAACTTTAATTTATCTGATATGAGGATGGCTACCCCTGCTTTCTTTTGAGGACCATTTGAATGGTAAATGGTTCTCCAACATTTTATTTTCAGGCTGTAGGTGTCCTTAGGTCTAAAATGAGTCTCTTGTAGACAGCAAATAGGTGGGTCTTGCTTTTTTATCCAGTCTGAAACCCTGTGCCTTTTGATGGGATCATTAAGCCCATTCACATTCAGTTACTATTGAAAGATATGAACTTAGTGTCATCATAATACCTATTCAGTCCCAGATTTGGGGGATTGTTTCCTTGGACTTCCTCTTTCTCTTACAGAGTCCCTCTTAATATTTCTTGCAGAGCTGGTTTGGTGGTCACATATTCTTTCAATTTCTGCCTATCTTGGAAGCTCTTTATCTCTCCTTCTATTCTTTTTTTTTTTTTTAAAGATTTTATTTATTTATTCATGATAGTCACACAGAGAGAGAGAGAGAGGCAGAGACATAGGCAGAGGGAGAAGCAGGCTCCATGCAGGGAGCCCGATGTGGGATTCGATCCCGGGTCTCCAGGATCGCGCCCTGGGCCAAAGGCAGGCGCCAAACCGCTGCGCCACCCAGGGATCCCTCTCTCCTTCTATTCTGAATGAGAGTGAGAGCTTTGCTGGATAAAGTGTTCTTGGCTACAAGTTCTTCTCATTTAGGACACTGAATATATCCTGCCAGCCCAGAAAGGGTTGGCACCTCTCTGTGGAGAGGTCTGCTGTTAACCTAATACTTCTCCCCATAAAGGTTAGGGATCTCTTGTCTCTTGCTGCTTTAAGGATCTTTTCTTTATCTTTGGAATTTGCAAGTTTCACTATTAAATGTAAGGGTGTTGAATGGTTTTTATTGATTTTAGGGGGGGGATCTCTCTATCTCCTGGATCTGAATGCCTGTTTCCCTTCCCAAGTTAGGGAAGTTCTCCGCTATGATTTGTTCAAATACACTTTCTGGACCTCTGTCCCTTTCGATGCCCTCTGGAACCGAAATTAAACATAGATTTTTCCTTCTGAGGCTGTCATTTATTTCCCTTAACTTTTCCTCATGATCTTTTAATTGTTTTTCTCTTTTTTCCTCAGCTTCCTTCCTTGCCATCAACTTGTCTTCTATGTCACTCCTTCTTCTACCTCGTTAACCCTCGTCGTTAGGACCTCCAGTTTGGATTGCATCTCATTTAATTGATTTTTCATTTCGGCCTGATTAGATCTAAATTCTGCAGTCATGAAGTCTCTTGAGTCCTTTATGCTTTTTTTTCCAGAGCCACCAGTAGCTTTATAATTGTGCTTCTGAATTGGCTTTCTGACATTGAATTGTAATCCAAATTCTTTAACTCTGTGGGAGAGAGGACTGTTTCTGATTCTTTTTTTTGTGGTGAGTTCTTCCTTCTAGTCATTTTGCTCAGTGCAGAGTGGCTAAAAACAAGTTGTACTGGAAAAAAGAGAAAAAGAGAAAAAAAGGAAAAGGGGGGGAACAAACAAAAAACAAGGAGGGGTATCCTCTGATTCTATATACTGTAAGTCCCTAGACTTCCCCTGGAACTTTCCAGCTGCTTAGTGAAGAACTTGCTCTTCCCCTGTCTTCCAGTTGGTCTTCTGGGGCAGGGGCCTGCTGTGCTGATTCTCAGGTGTGTGCACCTGGGGGAGCTGCCCCGCCCCCTACAGGTGCACGGCTCAGTGGGAGCTGGTTACCCCTTGAGGCCCCTGCTCCCTGGTGGCCCTGCTCAGTCCCAGGCACAGGGCGACTCCAGGAGGAACAGCAACAGTGGCTGCGGCCAGCTCTTCAGCCCTGGAGTCAGCTCCCGCAGTAACTATGGCAGCTCCCAGTCCGCAGGGGCCTGGATGCTCCGGGGGCGCCAATCTGCACGGCGCCAGGGCTGCCCAGCGGCAAGAGCATCCTCGCTGTCCTGTGTCCTCCCAGCCACCGCATATCCCCTGGGGGAGCGCCGGATTTTGGGCTGTGTACCCCGGCGCCCTGGGCTCCAGGGCCTGCGCTGCTGGGATTCTGCTCCGGAAGCCACTCAGTCCCCTCCCTGCAGGGAGCCGCAGCCCCAGCTGGCTGGAGGTGCTCCTGGGGCCCCGCCTTGCGCAGTGTGTGGCACGCTGTCCCCTGGGGCGCAGGTCCTCTGTTAGTGTCCCTGGGAGCCTGAAGGCATCCCTGCCCCTCCTGGGATCCTGCCCGAGCTCCCTGTGAGCGCCTTTCTGTCCGAGCGCCTTTTTGTCTGGGAAGATTCGTAAAGTTCCTGCTTCTCCGGGACTGGGCTTTCCTGTCCTGGAGGCTCTCGCCACCCCCCTTAGCCTGGCTCCTCGTGGGGGCCCCTCCCCTTGGATGCTTTTTTATTTATTTTTTCCCCACTTCTTACCTTGATAGAAGTGCGAACTCTTCTCTCTGTAGTGTTCCAGCTGTTCTCTCTTTAAATCTCAGACCGAATTCGTAGGTTTTCAGGATGATTTGAAAGTTATCTAGCTAAGTTGGTGGGGACAGGTGACTTGGGGACCCTACTCTTCCTCCATCTTGCCCCGCCTCCCCATACAAAAATCGTCAACAAAATATTAGCATACCAAATTTGACAATACATTAGGGATCACTTTCTTTCCAGGAATGCAAGGGTGATTTAGTGTCTGGAAAAACTCACTCAACATGATATACTACCTTAACAAAATGAAGAATAAATATCATATGTGATCTCAATAGATGCAGAAAAGCATTTGACAAGAATTCAACATACATTCATGATTAAAACTCTCAACTAAGTGGCTTTAGAGAGAACATACCTGAACATAATAAAGGTCATGTATGAAAAACCCACAGGTAACATTATACTCAATACTGAAAATCATAAAGTCTTCATTCTAAAATTAGGAAAAAGACATGGATATCTACTTTCACCACTTTTATTCAACATAATACTGGAAGTCCTACCCATAGCAGTCAGATAAGAAAAAGAAATAAAAACATTGAAATTAGAAAGGAAGAATTAAAATTGTCACTATTTGCAGATAACATGATACTATATAAAAAAAGTCCTAAAGACTCTATAAGAACTATTAGAAGTAATAAATGAATTCAGTAAAGTTGAAGGATACAAAATAAATACACAGAAATTGGTTGCATTTATATACACTAATAACGAAGAAGCAGAAAGAAAACTTAAGAAAATAATCTCATTTACAATTGCATCAAAGAGTACAAAATATCTAGGTATAAATTTGACCAAGTGAAAAAACTACTCTGAAAACTATAAGACAATGATGAACTAAATTGAAAATGGCACAAATAAATGTGAAGATATACCATGTTCAAGGATAGAAAGAATTAATATTGTTAAAACGTCCACCATACCCAAAGCAATCTACAGATTTAGTGCAAATACCAATCATATTTTTCTATAGAACCAGAGCAGTTAATCCTAAAATTTGCCTGGAACCACAAAGGACCGAAAATAGCCAGAGTAATCTTGAGAAGGAAGAACAAAGTTGGCAGTACTACATCCCAGATTTCAAACTATACTACAAAGCTACAGTAATCAAAACAGTATTGTACTGGCACAAAAACAGATCCATAGATCAATAAAACAGAAAGCCCAAAATTAAATCCACCCTTATATCATCAATTAATTTATGACAAAGGAGGGAAGAATATACAATGGTGAAAAGTGTGTCGTTAGTAAAAGGTGTTGGAAAAACTACACAGCTACGTGCAAAAGAATGGAAGTGGACCACTTGTTTTACACCTTACACAAAAATAAGCTCAAAATAGATTGAAGACCTAAATGTGAGACATGACCTAAACAAAAACAACAAAAACTTATGCTGTAATCTTTTGGACATTGGTCTCAACAATATTTTTCTTGATGTGTCTCCTCAGGCAAGGGAGACAAAAGCAAAAATAAATGATTGGAACTACATCAAATTTAAAAGGTTTTGCACAGTAAAGGAAACTCCATCAACAAACCAAAAGGTAACCTACTGAATGGAAGAAGATATTTACTGAGGACATGTCCAATAAAAGGTTATTGCAGCATTATTTACAATAGCCAAGATAACAGAAGAAATTTAAGTGTCTGATAGCTGAATAAAGAGGATACGGTGTATATATTTAGTCAATGGAACATTAGCCATAAAAAGAATGAAATCTTGTCATTTGCAACAACATGGATGGTTCTAGAGGATATTAAGTGAAATAATTGAGACAGAAACAAATATAAGATTCTTTTTTTAAATTTATTTATTTATTCATGAGAGACACAGACTGAGAGAGAGAGAGGCAGAGACAAAGGCAGAGGGAGAAGCAGGCGCCCCACAGGGAGCCTGATGTGGGACTCGATCCTGGATCCCAGGATTATGACCTGAGCTGAAGGCAGGCACCCAACCGCTTAGCCACCCAGGAGTCCCCAGAAACAAATATATATCATTTATATGTGGAATCTAAAAAACAAAACAAATGAACAAAAACCAAAAGTGACTCATAAATACAAAGAAAGAACTGGTGGTTCTGGAAAGGGAGCTAGGTGAGGGGATGGGTGAAGTAGGTAAAGGGGATTATGAGGTACAAACTTCCAGTTATAAAATAAATAAGTTATAGGAATAAAAAGTACAGCATAGGAAATATTATCAATAATATTGTAATAAATCCGTATGGTGACATGCAGCAATCGCATTTATTGTGGTAAGCACTAAGTAATGTATAGAATTGTTGAATTGCTATGTTGTATACCTGAAAATAATATTTTATGTCTACTATACTTTAATCAAAACAGTATAAAAAGTGTCATTATCATAATAAATCAGACACTAACTCAGTGTTTAAAGGTATTTTGGAGTATCCAATATATTGCCCATCACCAATGAAGATTTTTTAAATTTAAATTCAATTAGCCAACATATAGTACATCATTAGTTTCAGATGTAGAGTTTAATAATTCATCAGTTGTGTGTAAAACCCAGTGCTTATCACATAGCAATGAAGATTTTAAAACTAATTTTCTTCCTTCCTTTTTCCTTGAGTTGGCCATTTGTGGTTACCCCACATCAGCAAGGAGAACCTTTGCCTATTTGAGTGAAAACAAACCATTGAAATGAATTGTGAATTGGGAATTAAGAGAAACAGAATTGGTATAGTCAATATTATTTTTTGTATATTTTTTATTGGAGTTCGATTTGCCAACATATAGTATAACACCCAGTGCTCATCCTGTCAAGTGCCCCTCTCAGTGCCCGTCACCCACTCACCCCATCCTCCCCCCCACCTCCCCTTCCACCACCCCTTGTTCATTTCCCAGAGTTAGGAGGCTCTCATGTTCTGTCACCCGCTCTGATATTTCCCACTTATTTTCTCTCCTTTCCCCTATAATTCCTGTCACTATTTTTTATATTCCCCAAATGAATGAGACCATATGTTTGTCCTTCTCTGATAGTCAGTTATATTATTAATGAAAAGAAAGGTTTTGTTATGAAAAATGATGGTAGTCCTTATCTGTTGTGATTTTCCACTCACTCTGGGTACAGGCTAATAAAGAATAGACAATTACTAAAGTAAGAAGGTTGTGAGAAAAGTCTGAATTATTTCTTCATGCCATCCTCCACCTTCCTGCTGCTTCTATGGTTGCTATGAATTCACAAATAGGTTTGGTAAGTTCACTAACTTCAGTAATGAATATTCTGATATTCATAGTAACCCCCTCCATTCGGTGCCAACAATGGAATATGGTAAATGTTGTGGCTAATTACAGACATCTAGAGTAATGCCCTGCTCTCTTTGCGTGCCTTTGGAAGCAGGTAACACACTTTCTGTGCTGTGAAGCAGTGTCCTTATAAAAGTCTTTATCTAACTAACGTAGTTCCTCCCTGTGGTCTCTACTCACCTACCCAGAGGATCTGGAGCTCTTAAAAGGGAGGCCCAGGTTGAAATGTAACCCTTCCTCACCTATTACCTTGGATTATATAAAAATACCATTTTATTTCATTTTTCTCTTCCTCATGAAGAGAGGTACTTTCCTTTATCTTCTTGAATCATATCAGATACTGACTAAATTGAAAAGAGGACATTGTATTCAGAAAACCGCACTGTTAGAAGCACCACATTTTAAATTCTGTGAAAAGCTATGGCAATATGAAAAACGTTTTAAACAGCATCAGATCACCAGAACCTAAAAATGTCTGTTGAGTTTTTATTTTAAGCTGCGGAGCGAAGATTTCTCAGAATATTAGTAACATATCATTAAATGAGATGCTATCTGAACCTTTACTTGTCTTTGTGAATTATGATTACTTGGTTCAGAAAGTAGTATTATTCCACTACAAATTACCTCTATAAATCTCTCCCTTCTGAAACCACCTACCATTCCTTTTACCATCTATATATATTAAAGAATATATATATATAAAGAATCTTAGAACAGATTCCTGTTCTCAACAGGAATCTGATGACTGCCTACCACTTTATCCATGAACTGCAAAACCATGAGGTCTTATTTATTTTAATGTTAAGAATAAGTGCTACATGGGGCTGTTTTAACCATAGAATTAAGTTAGCTTTAGAAAGCCAAGCGTAGAATGTAGATCCAGTTGTATTTAAAAAACCAGAAATATTAGAAGGAATCTCATTGCTGAGTTTGATGAGAAATCTCATGACAGGATATTTCATATCTGGCAACATTTTGCAAGACTATCTTTTTCTATTGGCTCATGTTCTCCTTCTTTTATGAAACCTGTGCTCCCTCTAAGTAAAAGGACAGAGTCATTAACAGCACAGTAGATATGTCTTTGTTGACTATTTATTTATACTGGCAGCCCCAAGAATTTGTCATCCTACTTGAATGTTTTATATATGTCTAGTCAAATTCCAAAATAACACTAGTTTAAATATTAGTTGTATTACAAGTTCAATTTCTTTGTAATATGGTTTGATCTCCTGTCAGGTATTATACAGAAGAATACATAAATATTTTGTGAAGTCTATAGATTAAAGGAATGGGGTTAGAGGTTTATAGAAGAAGATAGAAATTAATGCCTTTCTGGTGCTTTTTGGAGTTGGAAAAAGCAATTTATTTTTCATGCTTCACGGGTCTTGACAATTTTGATTTGTTTTCTTTGAAAGCAGACCTGTTTGAATTGGATGATGCAGGAAGAACCCCAAAGAAAAATGAAAGCCAGCAGCCTCTTTTCAAAACAGTAGCCAATGAAAAAGAATACTAGTCTTCTAGATCTTTTAATTTCTAGTCTTTTTTATTACCTCTTCAGAAAGAGGAGAGGCTGTATGATTATCAAAGACAAAAAAAAAAAAAAAAAAAGAAGAAACCGAAGAAAGAGACAGGTTGGAAATTTGTAGCTGGTTGAAACGATGACATTGTTAGTGGAGATTCTATCGTATTTCTTTCATGTAGTTTCTCCACAGTGCTTCTCACTGTGCCCCCACAGTATAAAACTCTTAATTACAATGTGCATAAAAGAACACTAAGAAGATTTTAAATAAACTTTTTAGGACTGCTTATATTATAGAGTCATAAAAGTGAATAGTTATGGATTTTGAATGAGAGGGAGCAAAATAAAGCAATGGGAAAAATCTTTAATTCATATAGAATTTTAATAAGCTGGGGGATTTCTTCTCTCTCTAAAAACATTCACAGTGTTTTGTTTGTTACACTTTGCTGTCTTACTGATAGAGTCTTTGCAAGCAAACTTCTGTAATTCTTTGCAAAGGAAAGAAAACTGGGATTTAAGCTTCAAAGGCAAAACGAGACAACTCTAAAGTTCTGGCTTGGTTAGAGTCTACTGTTTGCAAATTTAATCAAGGTCTTCCACAGGCATCAGCTTGACATTAAATTTAAGTGCCCATTAAAGTGAGAGTTTGACAGCAGTTCTGAATGTGAAGTTCAGTCTGAGGACATCTTTACAGCTGGAAGGGAAAAAAAAGTTGAGAAGCCTCAAACCACCATGGTAATTAGATCCATTTGTTAACTTCTTTTCCAATGTTGGCAAAGGGAGGGAAAGAGAAGGTTGATGGAGAGGCAGGCAAGGCTGGAACTGGAAAGACAGCGTTCCCTATAGAAAATGGGCAATCCAAAGAAAAAATGGCAAATATCCCCTCTGACAATCATTTGTAAGATGGGGAAATTATTTCAAGGACTTCATTTGGTTTGTCTCCCTTTCAACACACAGATAGAACCACAGGGTGTGAAAGTTTCATTTTGAACAGGTGTGTCAGTTTGGTTGTTAGGCCCTTTGGAGGACGCAAAACATTACTTGGGAGAGGGTCTCAAAGGGTCTTTGTTGGCTCAAAGAATTAGTGTTTTTCATGAATGTATCTAACTTACGTTCTGGTAATCACTTATTTACCCAAAGCAGCTGGCCTTCTTTTGAACACTGAGTTCCTGACAAGGAGGTACCGCCCCAGTCTGAGGCTCTTCACCATAATTGGCATTGCAGGCAATTAAATTAGCTTGGTGACTCTATGGAGATCTTGTCACCTCCAGGAAATTATCTTCCTACTTCATCTGACCTTCCTGCCCAAAGTGATGCTATTTCCTGTTATTGGATTTGCTATCTATCTCACAAACTCTTTTTGTCCATTGCTTTATGACATTTTATTTTCTCCAAGAATTATCATCGTAGAACCTTATCAAAAGCTGTAGACTATGTCTATATATAAAGCTTCTGTATTTCCCCTGAGCCCTCAATTATACTGCTGTTTTTGAACATCGATGACAAGGTAGTGAAACAACACTGCTAATAAATGCATGATGGATTTTTCAATTCAGCCCTGCATTTCTAGGTTCACCATAGAACCATCCACCATGACAGAACTAGGAGACTCTTTAAGGGTTTTTGGGTTTTGTTTGTTTTATTTTTTGTCACGCCCCATTCTAAGAACTAGAGACAATCCTAATTATTAAGGATTCAAATATGAAAATGACATAGTTCCTGCCCTCAAGAATTTTATAGTCCAATGAAGGGGAATATATGTAAATGGATGATTATAAATACAAGAAGTACAGTGATGGAAATATGTCAAATGGCCTAAAAGGGGCAATGGACCTATATTGGTTCATCAGAGAAAGCTGAAAGAATGTGTACCCAATCTGAACCATAGAGGAGAAATAGTAGTTAGCAGGGCAAGGAATGGAAGGGTGTTCCCAGCAGGAATAGCAAGGCATGAGAGAGCATAGTGAATGTGCAGGGCAAGCGTGTTTGGAATGGCTAAATCACAAGGTTGGGTCATAGAATAGAGGGTGAATGTCAATAGATGGGACTGGAGAGGTAGGCAGGGGTCAGGTCATAGAGGACCTCATACATGTAACTATGGGCAACTGTACTTCATCATGTAGATAAGGGAGTGCCATGTTTAAGGAGGTTGTGGGAATAGATGCAGGGTAGGCAAATGGAGACTAGAGAGTAGGTTAACACTGGGAAAATACAACCCACCACTAATCTGCTTGTGTGTTTCCTCCTTCGAAGCCTACCTAATGGCAGAGATTTTAGAGGTGTCCTAATTAAATCTCTAATCCAATATAGTACATATTTATTGCTTTTGCTCCAATCTTCTCTTTTGCAACTATGCAACTCTGTTATTATAGTGCAAAAGCAAACAGGTAACACATGAGGAAATGGGTATGGCTAGATTGGCCTGAAAGGTCCAGATTTGACATATGAGCCATAGTTCCACAAAATTTCACATAGATGAAAGGGGCAAAATTTTGCTCCTTTGAAGAATAAAAATTATAAAAACTGACTCAAAAAGAAATAGACTACCTGAATAGCCCTTTATAAATATAAAATGAAATTTTTAACTTGAAATTTTCCCTCAAAAGCGTAGACCCAATGGTTTCACTAATACATTCTATTCAGTATTGAAAAAAATATCAATACTACAGAGATTTTTTTCAAAAACAAATGGAGGACAGAACACTTCCTAACTAATGTTACAAGATTAGCACTGCCCTAATGAAAAAACCGATGACATTACAAGAAAATGACAAACCAATATCCCTCATGGATAGAAGCAAAAATCTGCAACTAAAATTAAGCAATATATAAAAAGGACAATATAGGGCAGCCCAGGTGGCTCAGTGGTTTAGTGCTGGTGGCCTTTGGCCCAGGATGTGATCCTAGAGACCCGGGATTGAGTCCCACATCAGGCTCCCTGCATGGAGCCTGCTTCTCCCTCTGCTTCTCTCTCTCTCTGTGTGTCTCTCATGAAAAAATAAATAAAACCTTTAAAAATAAATAAATATATAAATAAATAAAATAAAAAGGACAATATATCATGACCAAATGGGGTTAATACTAAGATTGCAAAGTCAGATTAACATTCAATAATTAACTAATGTAGTTCAACATGCTAACAAAATAAAAGAAAAAAAACATATAATCACTTCAATCACTTCAATACATGTAGACAAAATTCAACATCTGTTCATGATATATATATATATATATATATATATATACACACCTCTCAGTAAAGAAGCAACAGAAAAGAACTTCATTAACCTGTTAAAAGGCAGCTATGAAAATCTTAGAGGCAACATCATACTTGATTGTGAAAGACCATTTCTCTTTCAACATTATACTGGGGGTCTTAGCTAATGCGGCAAGGCAAGAAAAAACAAATGAAGCCATTTAATTTGAAAAAGAAGAAAGAAAATTGTCTTTGTTCACTGAGATGATTATGTATATAGAAAATTCTATGAAATCTTTAGAAATATAACTGGAATAAATAAGTGACATTAGTAGGGTCAATATACTAATTACTTATAGTTTTACATATTAGCAACAAATAATTAGAAAAGGAAAATTTAGGGTTTCTGGTTCAATATGACAACGTGGGAAGATACTGAACCTATATTCTCCCATGGACACACAAAATCTATAGCTACTTATGGAACAATTTCCTCTGAGCGACCCCACCCCCCACCAGAAAAAAAACAACTAGCCAAACAACTCCTGCATATCAGACAAATGAGAAAAAACCCACACTGAAGTAGGTAGGAGAAATTGAGACATGATCTTGCCATAAACTTCTACTCCCAGGATAGCAATACACAATATGGAAGGAACTCAAAACTCCATATTTCAACCTGAAGAGCAAAGGATTTGGAGCCCATACCATACACCCTTACTCTTAAGACCTGTACCCTTAAAATAAGGATTCCTAGAGATAATATAATTAACCCAGTTAAAATACCAGTTTATAAGTAACATTAAAAGGGAGAAATATATTTGCTTAATCTTATCAACTAAATATATATTTGCTTAATTTAAAATGAAATCATGGTGCCAGGAATATAATGAACACTTCTAATCTGGATTCCATTCAAAAAAGACTAGGAAATTCACTCAAAATTCTTTATAGGATTGGGGCTTCCCAGCAGAACTATTTGCATCTTGAATTCTTTTATTTCTGTAAAGAAGCAGCTACAATAGAAATGAGTGAGATAAACATTTAAATGTATGTGAATATCTGGGAGTTAATGACACAACATTATGGGATGAAAAGGTTTTAATCATGAGGGAAGACATATGGGGGAGATGAGGCTTTCATCTAGCTTTGAAAGCCAACATAGCTTGCATCCACAAGACCCACAAAACTACAGCGACTTGAGAAACAGTAAAGAGTAAACACATGCAGATTCACCTGCCCTAGGACCTGTGCAGCCACAGCCAAATGAAAGCACCTAGACTTTCTGTAGAAGAATCTAATTTGCTTATCTTAAAGGATCAACCTAAGGGGCAGGCATCTAATTTACCACATGTCAGGGACCTGCTAAAATCTTCTTTGGAGATAAAGGCTGGCAGTTATCATCTTTGCACCCTCCCTCTGCTTTGCTTCAGTTATCTCCTAAAAGGAAGCTCATACACACATCTGGTGCCTGATGTTTGTGGCTCTACCCAGGAGACCCTCTAGAGTCCCTGGGTCTAGCAGGGCTTCTGCTCAATGATCCCACAGGACTTATAAATGAAGTCAAACTCTCAACTGGCTACCACCCTCAGGGCAAACCTGGAAGCAACCGACTGAGTCACCCAGTCATTCTGTGAAAAATGCTTAGTGGTTCATCTTCATGCTGTAGTCTGAGGGGTAGAGTTTTAGAAGGAATTCAAAGATAAGTTCTCATCAACTTAAAATAGACTTATAAAATAAGTTGTTTTATATAAGCCTCATTGTAACCACAGAGCAAAAAGACTTATAGTAAATATACAAAAGATAAAGAGATAGGAGTCTAAGCATATAATTACGTAAAATTATCAAATTACCAAGGAATTGGGATCAAGAGAAGAAGAAAGGAACAGAGGAATTACAAGACAGCTGGAAAACAGCTAACAAAATAGCAATGAATACATATATACCAATTACTTCAGTGTAAATGGGCTAAATTCTATAATAAAAAGATATAGAATGATTGAATGGTTAAAAAAACAAAAAGAAGATACAGACAAAAAATAAAGGTATGGACAAAGATATTCCATGGATTTAAAACCAAAAGAAAGTTGGAGTAGCTACCTTTATTTCAGATAAATTAGATTTTAAGTGCAAGACTGTAATAAGAGACAAAGAAGAGCCTTACATAATAATAAGTTCTATCCAGCAAGAGGATATAACATTTATAAATATTTATGTGCCCAACATTGGAACACCTAAATATGTAAAGCAAATATTAGCAGACCTAAAGGGAGGAACAGATAATATAATAATAGGGGACTTTAATACTCACATTTCACCAATGCATAATCATCCAGACAGAAAATCAATATGGAAACATTGAACTTAAATGACACATTACACCAGATGGACTTAACAGACATTTACAGAACATTTCAACCGCAATAGTATAAATTTAGAAATCAGTTATAAGAACAAAAATGATAATTCACAAATAGGTGGAGATTAAACAACATGCTACTGAAAAACCATAGTGGGTCAAAGAAGAAACCAAAAGAGAATCAATAAAAACCTTAAGACAAATGAAAATGGAAACAAATGGACAAAAATATCAAAATGCAGCAAGAGCAGTTCTAAGTGGGAATTTCATAGTCATAAAAGCTTACATTATGAAACAAGAAAAATGTCAAACAACCTAACTTTTCACCTTGAGGAGCTAGAAAAAGAACAAACAAAGACCACAATTGGTAGCAAGAAAGAAATCACAAAGATAGGAGCAGAAATAAAATAAAGAATAAAAAGACAATAGAAAAGATAAAGATTGATAAAACTTTAGCTAGACTAAGAAAAAAGAGAAAGTATTAAAATGAATAAAACCAAAAATGAAACCGGAGATGTTACAACAGATACCACATAAATGCAAAGGATAAGAGATTATTATAAACAACTATATGCCAATAAATTCCATAATCTAAAGAAAGAAACACATTTCTAGAAATTTATAACCTACCAGGAATCAATCAGGAAGAAATAGGAAATTTGAACAGACTAATTACTAGTCAGGAGACTAAATTGGTATCAAAAACCTCCCCAACAAACAAAAGTCCAGGACCAGATGGTTTCACTGCTAGCCTTTACCAAACATTAAAAGAAGAATTAATACCAACTCTTCTAAAACTGTTCCAAAAGTTAGAAGAGATGAATACACTTCCAAATTCATTTTACAAAGCCAGCATTATCCTGATACTAAGACCAGGCAAGGACACTATAAGAATATAAAATTATAGGCCAATATCCCTGATAAATACAGATGCAGTAATTCTCAAATTATTAGCTGACAAAATTTAACAATATGTTAAAAGAATCATGTACCATGATCAAGCAGGATTTATTTTAGAGAGTAAGTTCCTCCGACACAGGGATGCAACCTCTGGAAGTCACTCAATATTATACACCATATTAACAAAATAAAGGTAAAGAAAATCATATAGTTATCTTAATAAATGCAGAAAAAGGATCTGACAAAATTCAACATTCATTTATGATAAAACATTTTAACAAAGTGGATATAGTAGGGAACATACTTCAATATAACAAAGGCCACATATATGCAGACCCATAGCTAACGTCATATTCAATGGTGAAAAGCTAAAAGCTTTTCCTCTAGGATGGATGACAAGACAAGGATGCCTACTCACATATGTCCTCTAATGTCTCCACCACCTTTTTATCAAATAGGTTTGTGAGAAATAAATAAGAGGTACTGGGACAAGATCTCATTGAATGGTTGTTCATCTTCAAAGTCGTTCATTCAGAGAAGACAGATATAATGGAGGAAACATCCCAAAATAAATCACATAAGAGACCAGACTACCACCCGTTTCTCTCTCTCTCAACCAAGCAATTTGTTTCTGAAGACAACAACAACAAAAATCCTTCTCTTGTCAATCACAAAATGATGGTAGTTTCATAAGTTTGGATAATATTTCTTTTCAATAATGAAATGAAAACTTAAAATTGTCAAAGTTTAAACATCAAAAAGTCAACCAGCACATTCCACTCATGATCCCTTTAGATTAAATTTTGTGGGTAATCATTGTACTTATCTGTTCCTCATCTCACTTCTCTTCTTTGCTTTAAATGCAAAAGTGACAGAATTCTTAGTCAATTAAAATCCATTTTCACCTTCTGCTTACACATATATTAGGAAACAGCTGAAATCATGAGGTTCTTTGTAACATTATACGTTAATTCAATTAAGTATGCACAAATGTCATTTTCTTTTTATTTTTACACTATAGAACAAGAAAACTTAAATTTCATCAATTGCTAGCCAATTAGTCTAATTTTTATAATTTGTCCCATTACTCAGTTTTATTTTATTTCCTTTCTAACCATTATATCTGATAAAAATTTAATTCATAGACTTTCCTGTGATCTAATGATCTTTACATGTCCATAAATCCTAGAATTTTGATTAAACTATTTCAAGACTTCTTTTTCTTATCAGCTTGAAGCTCAAATCAAACATAACTTGTGCCAATGAATATATAAAGTTAATGTGACTTGGCAAATTTTCTATGACCAAATAGCTTTCTGAAAATTTTCTCACTGTGATTTCAGATACTTTGGGAAAAGCAGAGCCATGGGGATGAGAGAAATGGAGTTATAGGAGGATGTTAGTGGGGGTACAGTTGGATAAAGGTGTTTTTTATCTATCCCTCTATTTCTACACCCTCCATTAACACCTCTACAGGGCCCTTGGCATTGAGGAGGCCATTCCAGCTCTCAGAACTTTGTTAGGAACTCCCCTACCTTCTAATAGTTTTTTTGCTCATTTTAATAAGAATGTATGATATTTAATGTATTTTAGCTGTTATGCTATTAAAATTGTTCTGGTAATTTTTTTTTTTTAAAGATTTTCAACCAGGCTCCCTGCTGAGTGTGGAGCCTGATGTGGAGCTTGATCTCACAGTTCTGAGATCAGGACCTGAGCTGAAGTCAACAGTTGGATGCTTAACTGAGTCACCCAGGCACCCTTGTTCTGGTAATTTTATCCCATTTCACTTCATTATCCTTCTACTATATTAGTTTCATGCTTTGACATGCTTCCTCTTTTATTAATATGGTTTGTAATTGAATATAAAATATATACAGAAAATGCACCAAAAATTAATGTACAAACTTGCACAAAGTGAACTCACTGATATAACACAGTTCAGATTAAGAAACTAAAAACTACCAGCATTCCAGAAGGCTCCCAAATGCTACCTTCCAGTCACTAGCTCCCTTCCTCTCCAACTATAATCACTTATTATTATTTTTCTGGCCTACTAACACCATAGACTAGTTTTTTATTTGAACTTTTATATGTATTATGTGCTCTTATGTGCCAGGACTTGTTATTTCATATAACATTATATTACTGCTTTTTTTGGAGACCCTGAATCAGAACTTCCTAGCTAATTGACTCCTATATGCTTGATCCACAGGAATTATAAGATAATAAATGTCTAGATTCCAGGTCCTAAATTTTCAGTAATTTATTGTGTAGCAATATATAGTTAAGTTTCAGTAAATTATTGTGTAGCAATATATAGTTAGAAATGTATATACTATATATACAATATTATATTACAATAATATATGATTATTTTACAATATATTAATACAAAAATATATACAATATAGAAATTGTACCAATTTGTTTACACAAACAATTCCTATTGCTCCATGTTCTTGCCAACTCTTTATAATGTCAATTATTATGTTAGGTATTTCTGTTTTGCTTTTGTTTAGTCGTTCTAGTGATTGCGTGGTAGTGATTTGGCATATGTCTTGAATTTGCTTCCTTAGTTCTGATGAGATTAAGCACCTTTTCGGTTGTGTAGCACCCTTTGGATAAATTCTTTTATGAAGAGTCATATCCTTTATCTATTCTGAATATTGGGTTCTGTATTTTTCTTACTGACTTATAGGTTTTTATATTTTCCAAACACTTTATTTTCTTTTTTTCTCCTAATGGAGTATTTGATAAACAAAAGTTTTTTTTTTTAATGTAAGGTCATTAAAACACAAACCACAAGATGAAAATGAAGGCAACAGAAAAATTCAACTTTTCACAACCAAAAAACAACACAAAAAACAATTTAAAAATAAATGTAAAAGATATGTTGCAGATCTGCATTCCAATACCCAAAGACTATGTCAAACCATAATTCTAAATAAATCTTTCTAAAGTATGAGATTAAAAATCATTTTCAGTGTATGTGTAAATTCTGCATTTCATCAAACAAGTATGTTCGTGCAACACGGTCTTTGAAAACAGACCATTTAAAGAGACAACAATATTCATTTTGTAAGTTTCATTCAACTTTACTAGGGGTTGAATACACATGAAATGTGCTTTTTTGTTGTTGTTTTGTTTTTTAAAGATTTTATTTATTTATTCATGAGAGACACAGAGACAGAGACAGAGACAGAGACAGAGACATAGGCAGAGGGAGGGGGCTCAATCCCTGGATCCTGGGATCACTCTCTGAGCCAAAGGCAGACACTCAACTGCTGAGCCACCCAGGTGCCCCTGAAATGTGCTTTTAATGCAGAAAAATCATGATGGATAGCAGCAAAGGACTTAAGCAAAAGTTCTTAATTTTAATGTAGTCCAATTTATTTTTTATGGCTAATGCATTTTATGTTCAGCTTAAAGACCTCTTTGCATATTCTCCAATGCTATCTTCCAGAAACTTTATCATTTTACATATTACACTTAAATCTACAATCCATCTAGACTTTTTTTTTTTATTTAAAAATTTTTTTTTATTTATTTATGATAGTCACAGAGAGAGAGAGAGAGAGAGAGAGAGAGAGAGAGGCAGAGACACAGGCAGAGGGAGAAGCAGGCTCCATGCACCGGGAGCCCGATGTGGGATTCAATCCCGGGTCTCCAGGATCGGGCCCTGGGCCAAAGGCAGGCGCCAAACTGCTGCGCCACCCAGGGATCCCATAGACTTGATTTTTGAGTATGATATGAGGGAGAGGTCACATTTAAGCCTTTAATCCATATGAGTTTATTTTTGTATACGTATGGTATAAGAATTGTCCAGTTTATCATGCATGTAGCTGTCTAGTTTTACCAACACCATTTGTTAAAGAGATTGTCTTTTTCCCGTTGCATATTCTTGCCTCCTTTGCCAGATTAATCTAGTATATGCCCTTGGGTTTGAACACTGTTCTGTTCTATTGATTTATGGGTCTATTTTGGTGCCATTCCTATACTGTTTTTATTTTATTTTATTTTATTTTATTTTATTTTATTTTATTTTATTTTATTTTATTTATTTTATTTTATTTTATTCTTTTCCTATACTGTTTTTATTACCATAGCTTTGCAGTAGATCTTAAAATCTGGGATTATGATGCCTCCAGTTTTGTTCTCTTTTTCTCAAGATTGCTTTGGCTATTTGGGGTCTCCTTGTGGCTCCATAAAAATTTTAGCATTATTTGTTCCAGTCCTGTGAAAAATGATGCTGGTATTTTGATAGGAATTTCATTGATTCTGTAGATTGCTTTGGGTAGTATGAACATTAAAAATATTATTTTTTTCAAACCATGAACATAGAATATCTTTCCATTCGTGTGGTCTTCAATTTTTTAAAAAGATTTTTATTTATTTTAGAGAGGGAGAGTGGGGAGAGGGGCAGAGAGAAGGATGGGGAGAGAATTCTCAAACAGACTCCCTCCTGAGTATAGATCCTGATGTGGGGCTCAATCTCACAACCCATGAGATGATGACCTGAGTTGAAACTAAGAGTTGGTTGCCTAATTGACTGAGCCATCTAGGTACTCCAGAATAAAGGTCTTCAATTTTTTTCATTAGTTTTCAGAGTACAAGTCTTTCACCTTCTTGATTAAATTTATTCCCAGGTATTTTATTCTTTTGATGCAATTATAAATGGGATTGCTTTCTTATTTTTTCTGCTTTGTTAATAATATATAGTAATGCAACTAATTTATGTGTATTAATTTGTGTCCTGCAACTTTAATGAATTCATTTATTACTTCTAATAGTTTCTTGGTGGAGTTCTAGGATTTTCTATGTATACTACCATGTCATCTACAAATTGTGACAGTTTGGCTTTTTCCTTAACAATTTGAATGCTTTTATTATTTTTTTTCTTGTCTGATTGTTATGGCTAGGACTTTGAGTACTATGTTGAATAAAAGTTGAATAATGTGAGTGGACTTACTTGTCTTGTTCCTGATCTTAGAGGAAAAGCTCTGTTTTTCCCCATTGAGTGTGATGTTAGCTTTGGGTTTTTCATATGGCCTTTATTATTTTGAGATATGCTTCCTCTAAATCCACTTTGTTGAATTTTGATCATGATCAGATGTTGAGTTTAGTGAAATGCTTTTTCTATATCTGTTGAGAAGATTTTATGATTTTTATCCTTCATTTTGTTGAGCTAGTGTACCATATTGATGGATTTGTGAATATTAAATTTTTCTTATATCCCTGGAATAAATTCCACTTGGCTATGGTGAATAATTCTTTTAATATTGCTAAATATGGTTTAATGGTATTTGGTTTTTTTTTTTTGTTTTTTGTTTTTTTTTTTTGGTATTTGTTTTGAAGATTTTTTTTGCATCTATGTTCATTGGGGATAATGGCCTGTACTTTTCTTTTTTGTAGTGTCTTTGTCTGGTTTTGGTGTCAATGTTGGCCTTACCAAATGAATTTGGGAGCTTTCCTTCCTCTTCTATTTTTATGGGATAGTTTTTGAATAATGGATAATTAATTCTTTAAATATCTGATAGAATTCAACTATGAAGCTCTCTGGTCCTGAACTCTTCTTCCTTAGTAGTTTCTTTATTATTGGTTCAATTTCATTGTTTGTAATCAGTGTGTTCAAATTTTCTATTTATTTCTAATTCAGTTATGTAGGATTGCATGTTTCTAGGAATCTATCCATTTTTCTAGGTTATCTCATTTGTTGGCATATAATTTTTTATAATATTCTTTTATAATCCCTTTATAGTTCTATGGTGTTCGTTATTTCTTCTCTTTCACTTCTGATTTATTTATTTGAGTCTGCTGTCTCTTTTTTCTTTTGAAGAGTCTGGTTAAAAGTTCATTAATTTTGTTGATCTTTTCAAAGTACCAGTTTCCTGGTTTCATTGATCTGTTCTATTGTGTTTTTATCTGGATTTATTTCTGCTCTAGTCTTTATTATTTAATTTCTCCTACTGGCTTTGAGCTTTGTTTCTTCCTCTTTCTATAGTTCCTTCAGGTATAAGCTTTTGTTGTTTGAGATTTTTCTTACTTTTTGAGGTAGGCCTGTAAACTATAATCTTCCCTGTCACGGGTGTTTTCCTGCATCCCAATGATCTTGGACCATTTTGTTTTCATCATCATTTGTCTCCATGTATTTCTTGATTTCCTCTTTGATTTCATTGCTGACTCATTCATTGTTTAGTAGCATATTATTTAGCTTCCATATATGTATGTTCTTTTCACATTGTTGTTGTTTTTGCTTGCTTTTTAGTTTCATAGCATTGTGGTTGGAAAAGATACATGGTGTGATTTCAATCTTTTTAAATTTGTTGAGACTTGTTTTATGGCTTAATATGTGATCCATTCAGAAGAAAATTCCATATATGCTTGAAAAGAATGTGTATCCTGCTGTTTTAGGATGGAATTTTCTGAATACATATATTAGGTCCAACTTGCCCAATGTGTCATTGAAAGCCACTGTTTCCTTGTTGATTTTCTGTTTGGATAATCTATCCATTGATATATGTAGGGTGTTCAAGTCCCCTAGCATTCTTTTATTGCTGTCAATTTCTTCTTCAGTGTCTATTAATACTTTATGTATTTAGGTGCTCCCATGTTGGGTTATAAGTATTTACAGTTATTACCTCCTATTGTTGGATTGATCCCTTTATCATTATGTAGTTTCTTTCTTTGTCTCTTGTTAAAGTCTTTGTTTTTTAGTCTGATATAAGCATTGCTACCTCAGCTTTCTTTTTCCTTTCATTTGTATGGTAAAGTCTTTCCATCCCTTCACTTTCAATCTGCATGTGTCTTTAAGTCTAGAGTGTCTTGTAGGGAGTATATAAATAAGTCTTGCTTTCTTATCTATTCAGTCACTATATCTTTTGTTTGGAGCATTTAGTCCTTTTAAATTCAAAGTAATTATTGATAGGTAGGTGCTTGTTGTCTTTTTTGTTACTTGTTTTCTGCTTGTTTTTTGTTGTTTTTCTCTACTGCTTTCTCTGCTCTCTTCCCCTCTGGTTTTATAGCTTTCTTTAGTAATATTCTTGAATTGCTTTCTCTTTATTCTTGGCAAATATATTACAAATTTTTGATTTGTGGTTGCCATTGGGCTCCTTTATAATATCTTATACATATAGCAGTCTATATTGAGTTGATGGTTGCTTAAGTTTGGATCTGTTGTAAAAGCACTAGTTTTACTTCTCCCTTCTTATTTTATGTATATGATGTCATACTTTACATTTTTTAATTTGTGAATCCCTTGACTGATTTTTACAGATATAATTGATTTTAATGCTTTTGTGTTTTAATCTCTGTACTCGTTTTATAAGTGATTAATATACAATATACCACTTTTATTATGTTTGTATCTACCTGTGAAATCTTTTCCTTTTTCAATTTTCTTACTTCTGAGTATGAACTTTTTGTTTTTCTACTCAAGGAATTCCCTTTAATGTTTCATGTAAGACTAGTTTAGTGGTGATAAATTCTTTTAATTTTTGTTTGTCTTTATCTCTCTTTTAATTCTGAATGATAGCCTTGTTGGATAGAGTATTCTTGGATGCAGGTTTTTTTCTTTCAGCACTTTGAATATATCATGCCACTCTCTTCCGGCCTGCAATATTTCTGCTGAAAAATCAGTTGATAGCCTTATGGGGTTTCTCTTGTATATAACTGTTTTCTTTTCTCTTGTTCCTTTTAAAATTCTCTTTATCAATACTTTTTGCCATTTTAATTACTGTATGTCTTGGTGACACACTCGATTCCATGGGTTAATTTTATTAGGAGTTGGGTGTGACTCCTGGGTCCAGATTTCTGTTTCCTTCCCCAGATTAGGGAAGTTTTCAGCTATTATTTCTTCTAATAAATTTTCTGCATTTTTTTCTCTCTCTTCTGCAGTCCCAATAATGTGAATATTAGTATGCTTGATGATGTTGCTGATTTTCCTAAACTTGTTCTCATTTTTCCTTTTTTTCTTCTTCTTTTGGCTGTTAAGCTTGGTTGTTTTCCATTTCTCTGTTTTCCAGCATATTTGATCTGTTTTTCTGCTCTCTCTTGTCTACTATTGATTCCTTCTAGTGTATTTTTAATTTCAGTTATTGAGTTTTTCACCTCTGATTAGTTCTTTTTAAATATTTTCTCTTCGTTGAAGTTCTCACTGAAATCCTCTACTCTTTTCTCAAGTCCACCAGTAAGTATCTTTGGGACTTTTACTTTGAATTATCTAGCAGGCATATTGTTTATCTCCATTTCATTTAGTCCTTTTGCCGTAATTTTGTCTTGTTCTTTCATTTGGGATAAATTCCTCTGTCTCTTTGGTCTGTCTAACTTTCTATATTTGTTTCTATGTATTAGGAAAGTCAGTTACATCTCCTGATCTTGAAAGTAGTAGTCTCATAAAGAAGAAATCCTATAGTGCCCTCTAGTGAAACGCTTCCTGCTCACCAGAACCATGCACCTTAGGAGTATCTTCTATGTGTTTTGGGTGTACTGTACTATTGTGGTTGAGATGCATTTGGCTTCAGTTCAATTGGCTGCAATGGCCCCTTTTGCTGGCTGTGGGGAGGGTTTGGTCCTTGTGCTGTTACATGTCTAGTCTGTGGCTGCCTTGGGCCTGTGATTGGGTCAGACCATATGCCTGCTGTCAGCTCATTTGCCAGGGATGCAGTCACATCAAACTATAGGGTATTGTCCCTGAATTGAGACAGAGAGCCCCTGAGAGCCTTTAGTTGGTGGGCAGGGCCTGCAGTCAGAGAAGACATCATTCTCCTAAAATGCAGGGTTCTTTCCTTGTGTTGCCCCTGTGAATTTTTGTTGGTGGACAAGGTCAGCAGTCAGGTCAGATTTCTGCCTGCAGCCTACTACTAGGCCTACATTTGAACTGGTGTGTGTGGTTATCTTTCCCTCTCCCCAGGTCAAGACTCACTTTGGAGTAGTGCTAGTCACTTTCAGGGCTGCCTGTAAAATGAAATGCATCCTGCACCAATTTGAAAGGACTTTGGCTGAGTGGGGCAGGTTGGATGAGGCAAGTCTACAGGAGAACATGGGGGTAGGGCATATGATGTTAACAAGCTATGTGGTGAGTGTTTGCATTGGTTCCTGCAGTTGTCCAGGTATCAAAGCTGGAGTGGGATGGTGGAAGGAGGGGAGAAATGGCACTCACCAGCTCCTTTTTGTTGAAGAAATCTCCTAAACATCCCTGCCACTCCAGCACCATTCTGAGATTAGTAAATAAATCCTTGCGTACACTCTGGGGATTTTCAGACTGCTGCTTCTATGTTGTATCTAGGCAGGGTTGTTATGCTAGCTCTTTAAAGGTAGGTACTCAGTTTCCTACCACCTTTTGGTTCTCCCAGAGTTGAGTCCACTTTCATTTTTTTAAGCCCTGCTGGTTGTAAAATATTGTGAAGTTAAGCTCCTTTGATTTTTCAAAACCAAAGGTTATGGGGAATCCTCTTCCTAGTGCAGATCCATCATGTCTGGGGTGCCTGGGATGGGGTCTATTCTTCTCCTTTCTCTGAGCTTGTAGTGTCCCTCCTATTTGTAGTTAGTCTTACTGGGAGTTTGGTTCTCCCAATTGAGTCCTCACCTTTCATACTATTTTTGATGTGGCTTCCATTGCATGATTAGCTATGAAGAGTCTGATCTGCTAGTCTTCAGGTCATTCCCTGGGTTTGTTGCAGTGATGTGACTGTTACCTAGGTCAATGGATTGGGTGAGCTTGAGATCCTCTTACTCTGCCATCCTCCCAAGCAGATAGGTATCTTGTTTCTTGCTGCATTTAAGCTTTTACCTTTTTCTTTAATTTCCAACAGTTAGATTATGGTATATACAGAGTGGTTTTCTTTTGTAATTCAGTTGCAGGTGTGTGGAACTTCTGTAATACAAAACACTGCCTTCAGTTTTAGAAAATGCTTAGCCATTATCTCTTCAAATATTACCTCAACACCATTTTGTCTCTACTTCTGAGATTATCTTTTTTACTCTTTGTTTTTTAGTGGGGATATTTTTGTTAGGGAATAATTCTCTACGACATTTCTATAGTTTGTAAGATCTATCCTTTGGATAAATGTTTGTATAGGAAATGGCCTTGGAAGATATGAGTATGACTTCGAGTTCTTTATTAAGATTTTCCATCTAGGAATATAAAAAGTAGTGAAAGGGAATAAAGGGGAAAGGAGAAAAAATGAGTGGGAAATATCAGAAAGGGAGACAGAACATGAAAGACTCCTAACTCTGGGAAACAAACTAGGGGTGGTGGAAGGGGAGGTGGGCGGGGGTTGGGGGTGACTGGGTGATGGGCACTGAGGTGGACACTTGACGGGATGAGCACTGGGTGTTATTCTATATGTTGGCAAATTGAACACCAATAAGAAATAAATTTAAATTTAAAAAAAGATTTTCCATCTAATTATCAATTTAAAAATTAACTTTCATAGTTATTTTAAAGCTTCTATTTAATTCCAAATCGGTATTGCCTGTGGGCTATATGTATTGTTTGATTTTTCCTTGGTTTTTGATAGTCTTCAAGTTTGCATCATAATTTTTGATTGAATGTCAGAATAGTGTGGGAAGAATTGCAGAGATAATTTGTCTCCTTCAGAAATGATTTATATTTGTTTCTGTCAGGCAACTTGGCAGGAATATATCCAGTATATCTCAATCCAGGGATTGAGGTAACTGAAGGCATAGTTTTGGTCTTTGCAACAGATATTCTATTCTTCTCTTTACACATCTTCTTAAGGTATAGCCTTTCAGGAGTCCCAGCTGAAATCCTTGGGTGTTTACCAAGAACAATATTTTCAGGAATGGTCTGAACTCTAATTTTTGTCTCCCCAAAACCCATGCATCTACCGTAAGCTGTGCTTGGCTTTTCAGGCTCTAGGTGACAGTTTAGGCTAGAAACAGATTACCACAATGCAAATAGGAATGGATATTGCTCAAGGCTAGGGGTTAGAACTGAGAATTCCAGTTTAAAATGGCAATATATGGGCAGCCCCAGTGGCGCAGCAGTTTAGCGCCGCCTGCGGCCCGGGGTGTGATTCGGAAGACCCGGGATCGAGTCCCATGTCGGGCTCCCTGCATGGAGCCCGCTTCTCCCTCTGCCTGTGTCTCTGCCTCTCTCTCTCTCTGTGTCTCTATGAATAAATAAAACAAAAACAAACAAAATAAATAAAACAAAAACAAACAAAAAAACACAAAATGGTGATATATGAGGTCCCTGAACTCATCTCCTATAGATGTACTGATTCTATAGCTGCACTATTTTAGGGCAAACTATTTACTCTGTAAGAAATCTAGAAACTAGCTAAGTGATTTCTACCCTTCTACAAACAAGAAAACCCCACACTGACAGGTAGGAAATGTTGAGGCGTCCTTGCCATAAACACTATCCCTGGCACAGCAACATACAATCTGGAGGGAACTCAACTTCCAGTTTATCCCTGAGGAGGAAAGTGTTTGGATTCAACATCTAGCATCCCAGCTCTTAAGACTTCCTCTTGAGGGACAGGCCCTCAAAATGTCTAGTTCTTAAAGTCAATGGGACAAGGTGCATAGCAAATAAAAAAACAAAACAGTACTTAATGGGATCATAGGGGCACTACTGGGCTTAAGTCTATCCGCTACTGTGATTTTCTGAGACAGAGAAGTCATCCCATGTTATCTTTGTGCTCTACCTTTGCCCCACTCCAGGGGGCTGGTGTCTCCTTGAAAGGAGATTGTGCATATCTTTGGCACCCTGGCTTCTGTGACTGCTACCCAGAGGTACACCTCTTGAGAGTGTGGCTCTGGTAGCCAATAGTCCTTGGGTTCAACAGGTCTATAGCAAAAACAAACAAACAAACAAGCAAACAAATTCTTAACCAGCTTACCCATCAAGGTTCAGCAAGGAGGCAGCAGATGGAAACACTCAACTCACATTCTTTTCCTGAAAGAAGCCTATTTGTATATCTTAAAAATTTCATTCTGAAAGTTAAACTTCTAATTTAGTACATATCTAAGGATGACTGCTATTCTAACCAGAGACCAAGGAGGCCTGTAGCCAGAGACAGGTCACCAGTATTTTCTTGAAAGGAGCTTGCACACATGCCTGGGGCCCCAATTTTTGTGGCCACTGCCCAGGAGACACATCCTTTGATTGCCTGGTGGTCAGCAGAGCTTGCATTCACAGATCTCACAGGACTTCAATAAGCAAAGAAACTATTCTTAACCAGCTATCCCTCCAGGGCACAGCACAGAAGAAGCAGACAAAAAAGACCATCTCTTAGTCTTTTGCTGAAAGAGGTCTATTCACATACTTTAAAGAGGTTCTGGTTTCTAATCAGCCTACACATAAATGCTGACTGAAATCCTCCTATTTGGAACACTGACAGGTCTTGGCACAGCCTCAACTCCTGGGAGCCACTAAATATAAAATAGGCTGCTTGGACAATCACAAAGCTTTGAGAGATGACCAAGAACTGAGGCTGGGCTGAATGATAAGGTTATTCTTCAACAGGTGATCCATTAAGACTGAGAGAGGTGGATATTTAACCTGATTCATAGAAATCAAAACAGAGTCAAGAGAAATGGAGAAACAGGATTGTATTCCAAGAGGCCAACATAACACTCCAAAAACAGACGTCAATGAAGATAAGAGATCTACCTGATAAATAGTTTAAAATAATGCTCATAAAGATGTTCATCAAGGTCTAAAGAACAACATGTGAACAAAATGAGAATTTCTACAATAAGACAGAAATATAAGAAAAGATCATACAGAAATCACAGAACTGGAGAACATAATAACCACACTGAAAAATTCTATAGAGTGGTTCAACAGATTAGACCAAATATAAGAAAGGATCAGTGAACCTATTGGGGCAGTGCAAGTCAGAGAAACAAAATATAAGAAGATGAAAGATATAAGAGTGGAGCTTAGAATCCAGTCCAAAATGTGAGTCAGAGGAGGATCCTGAACTCATCTTTTCCCATGGACACACAGAACCTACAGCTACATGTGGAACAATATGCTCTGAAAAAAAAAATTCAAATTCTAGTGAAGGGCTTAAATCTCATGTCTGGTGCCCAAACATTTAAGACCTGTACCTGAGATACCAGTCCCCAAAATATCTAGTTTTGAAAGCCAATGTGGCTTGTGTCAATGAGACCTATAATAAACTGAGCAAAAGTTCTTCTTTTTTTAAAAAAGATTTATTTATTTATTTATCTATTCATGATAGAGAGAGAGAGAGAGAGAGAGAGAGAGGCAGGGAGAAGCAGGCTCTATGCCGGGAGCCCGATGCAGGACTCGATCCTGGGACTCCAGGATCAGGCCCTGGGCCAAAGGCAAGCGCTAAACCGCTGAGCCACCCAGGGATCCCCTGAGCAAAAGTTCTGAAAGAACTCCCATGGACTCACTCACTCTGGGGCCCAATGCAGATGTAACTGATTGAAAAATTCTCATTCTGTGAAACAGGCTTATTTGCTTATTTTAAAGCATATGCCTAGGGAGAATTTAACACACATGTAGGGACCTACTAAAATACTCTCCAAAGATAAGGATGATGGGTATCATCATTACACCCCCCTCTGTTTGTTCCAGCTTACCTGGTCTTTCTGTGAAAGAGGTTTATTAGGTCGTCTTCATAGCTCTAGCCTGATGGGCAAGCTTCTAATTAAGCAGACATCTAAGGGTCAAATATAATCATCTCTAGAAACCTTGGAGTGTGGGTATATTATTGTATGGTCTCTCTATTGAGCTCCAGAGTGCTAATTTTTCCTGGAAAGGAGCTTGTTCATAGGTTTGGTACTCTAGTGTTTATGGCTGCTGCCAAGGGGACTCACATTGATACCCTGGGCTAGGTACCCAGCTTGGTTTGTGTTCATGAGTCCCTTGGGACTATAACAGAGAGACCTTTCTTTGCTATCCACAGTGCATAAAGCTTATCTTTATAGCTGTGGTCTGAGAGCCATTCTTTTCATTAAAAACACAATTAGGTGCTGACCATAATTTTCTCCAGAAATTGGTCATTTTTGCATCTGTCCCATCCAAAGTCATTGGTGTCTCCTAAAAAGGAACTTGTGTACACATCTAGTGCCCTGACTTTTGTGTCTGGTACCCAGAGGACAATTTATCCATAGCCTAGCTTTAATGATGAGTGGGGGTTGAGTTCACAGTTTCAGTGGGATGGTAGCAAGCAATAGTTCTTAACTAGCTGGGGTTTAGCATAAAAGGATCAGTCAGAAATATCCATCTCCCAGTATTCACCAAAAGAGGTATATTTTCACACCTAAAGCTGCTGCCTAAGGGTCTCGTTTTCAATCTAGGTACTGACTGAGATCCTCCCCTTTGGGACACTGACAGGTCTTAGCACACTCTTAACTACTAGGAGCCACTAAAAATGAAATAAGTTGCTTGGACAATCACAAAAGTTTGAGAGACAACCAAGAGCTGGAGTAGGATTGCATGATAAGATTAATCACCTATACAAGTCCACTTCTTCAAGACTGAGAAAGATGGCTATTTCATCTAATGCATAGAAATCAACACAGAGAGTGAAGGAAAATGAAGAAACTGAATAAGTTCTAAACAAAAGAACAAGATAAAACCTCAGAAAAAGACCTTAATGAACAGAAATAGAGATAAATCATTTACTGGTAAAGAATTCAAAAGTATAGTCACAAGGATGCTCACCAAAATGCAGATGCAAAAATGCAGATGCAAACAGATGCAAAAACATCATGAATAGATAAATAAACGCAGAAAATATAAGAAAGTACCAAATACAAATTATAATGCTGAATATATAAAACTGGGAAAAAAAAAACCACTAGAGGGATTCAACAGCAACTAGATAAAGCAGAAGAATAGAAAGATAAACTCAAAGGCAAGGCAAAAGAACTCACACAATCAGAGCACAAAAAAGAAAAATGAATGAAAAGAAGTGAAGATAGCTTAAGGGCTTATGATGTACCATCAAGCAGAGCAACATTCACATTATAAGGGTCCCAGAAGGAGGAGAGAAAAAGGGGTAGAAAAGTTATCTGAAAAAATAATTGCTAAATATTTAGGAAGGAAACATTAATTGCTATACGTTTAGGAAGGAAGCAGATATCCAGATCCAAGAATCAAAGAGAGCACCAAACAAGATGAACTTAAGGAGGTTCACACCAAGACATATTAAAAGTACAGTAACAAAAGTTAAAGACATGAAGAAAATTATAAAAACAGCAAGAGAAAAAAAAAAAAACTTGTTACATAGAAAGGAACCCCCATAAGGCTATTGGGAGACTTTTCAGTAGATACTTTATAGGACAGAAGAATGAGGCATGACATATTCAATGTGATGAAAGAAAAAACTTCTAATCAAGAATGCTCTATCTGATAAAGTTGTAATTCAGAGGTGAAGAAGAGATAATGAGTTTTCCAGACAAGCAAAGCTAAAGGATTTCATCATCACCAGACTGGTCTTTTAAGAAATGTTAAAGGGACACTTTTAAGATGTAAGGCAAGGGCACTAATAAATAACTAAAAAACATATGAAAGTATAAATCTCACAGGTAAAAGTAAAGGTATAGAAAAAATTCAGAATCCTCTAATGTAAAGGTGGTGGATTAATCACTTATAAAGCTAATATAAAGATTAAAAGACAAAACCAGCAAAAAATAACTACTATAATAATTTGTCAAGGGATATACAATATAAAAAGAAGTTTGTGACATGAGAACATAAAGCATAAAACTTGGGAGGAGGCATAAAAATGGAAAGCTTAAGAATGCATTCAAACTTAAGAATTTATTATAAATTTAAAATAGACTGGTATAAATATAAGCTGTTTCATCTAAGCCTCATGATAAGCACAAAATGAAGCCCTAGTCAAAATACACAAAAGAAAAAAGAAGGGATGTAGACATAATCCTCCATATCTGCACAGGCACCAACACCGCATGGATGAATATGACTTATGCCTCATCCCATGGACCATAATCCCTATGGTCTTGGGCCTTGAGGCCCAGGCACCCTGAAGAACCTCAACTTACTTTGGATTCCCTGATCAAACAGCTGGTGCCCACTATGGGTCTCGTGTCCTGGGGCCTTCATAACTATGTGGTTCTCCATGTGTGGACTTCTCCTGCCTTCGGTCTCCAATGCGTTTGCCTCCTTGCTGGCCCCAAGAGAATCTTGTCTGCTCATGCCAATCACACTTTAGTCTCCCTGGGACTATTAAAAATCACTGAACAGGACTCCCAATCCATCTCTCTTTCTGCCTCCTCCTGTCAAAAATGTGCAGTATTCAACCTTATTATGTTGGCAGTAGGTCTGCAACTATCTTTCATGCGAACTGGGTTAGGTGCCCCCACAATGTACATGCAACAAAAAATTATTAAGGTGGTAAGTCCTGAGTGATGTATAGAATTGTCCAATTACTATGCTGTCCAACTGAAATTAATAGAACATTGTATGTTAACTATATTTCAGTTTAAAAGAAGAAACATGGGGCACCTGGCTGGCTCAGTTGGTAGAGCATGTGACTGTGGATCTCAGGATTATGAGTTCAAGCCCCATACTGGATGTAGAGCTTACTTGAAAGAAATAGAAAGGAAGGAAGGAAGGAAGGAAGGAAGGAAGGAAGGAAGGAAGGAAGGAAGAAAGAGAGAGAAAAAGAAAGAAAAAGAAAAAGAAAGAAAGAAAGAAAGAAAGAAAGAAAGAAAGAAAGAAAGAAAGAAAGAAAGAAAAGAACAAACCAATCAAATTAAGGCAAACACCAATTTGTCAGCCACCCTTGCTGAACATTGGGCTGTTACACCAAAGCCTAGCCTTAATGCAACAATAACATAATTTGTCCACAGAGATCATTTTGGATAATTATCTTTGGATTATTTATTGGCCAAGGAAGGGGGGTGTATATGCTGTAGAGGGCACCACCTCCTGCATTTATATGAATAATTCTGGAAAAATTCAGACAAACTTACAAAAGATGGCTAACAGGTACAAGAATTCCATAATCTCACCCCAGTTCTTGATCAAATACCTACTTTAACCTTATTCAAGGGCTTTAAATTTATTTTCTTGGCTAGATCTCAACAAATGAGGGAGATAGTTGCAGATAGGATTTCATACTACCATTTGTCCATTGCTATTATTTTTTAAATTATTATTATTTTTTTTTGAGAGAGAATGTGCTTGCATGTGCATGCACATGTGTGCATCATGAGAGGTGGAGGGGAAGGGCATCGGGAGACTCCATGTCCAGCGTGAAGCCCAGTGCAGGGATCGATCTCATGACCCCGAGATCATGACGTGAGCCAAAATCAAGAGTTGGACAGAACTGACTGAACCACCCAGGTGCCCCTTTTGCTATTATTAACTGGTATTTTTGTTTTGCTCAAATGTCTCATGTGCTGGGGGACTAAAATCCTGCCACTGGCTTTTAATATCTCCACCCTCCAGACAGTACTCATGATTTTCCCTAAAGACTAATACCTGGGCATTATGGGATCATTTGTGATGAGAAAACAGCTATTTTGAGTTGCTACTTAGGCATTGCCAGTGTGAAAGCCCCATTCATACACAGTGTCTGAGCATTTAGATAAAAACCCAAGCTTAGAATTCCCACCGCAAGTTCCTGCTTTGCTTTCCCTAGGGTACCTTTTAAAATAACCACTTAGATTTGAGCCCACAAAAAGTTAATGACTACAACCACCCCCACCACATTGTAAGTAGCAGGTGCTTTCCAC